>NC_137606.1:41085940-41103440 GCF_963280865.1 Gymnoscopelus braueri
AAATGCTATATTTTTCATAGTAAAAACTAAAGTCATTACTGCAAGTCCAATCAAAATTAACCTTGAAGGAAAATACATTTTGGGGGGAAAATACAATAAAAACTGTAATGTTTTAATGCTCAGGTGATTTCATACATCCATAGTGTTGTGGGATAAATGTACGTGCAATAATTGCCAAACCGTGAAACAGTGGTTCTTCCTCAAAATATTATAAGGGTATACAATCCAATAGATCTATAGGCTACATGAGGATGGCATAACTCTTAGTGAAGGCTGTAATGTGCATACTGTGTGTATGCAAATAAGTTGTTTTATTGTAACAGCAAAGTCATTCAGTGTTTTTAATAACAGCTATGTATGACCCTGTGAACATTTTTGAGAGTTCAGTAAACAATAACACTTTAACTGAAACAATAATAGTGTGATGCCTAGATTGCCTACATATTGTTATAAATGTCCTTTAAGCCCATGTGGGGTTCCTGTTATTATTGGCAGAAATGTTCATTCATTGCTATAATAGAAGATCTAAGGACACAACAATTGCAATTACCAATGTATGGTCCTTGCACTAAATCGCATATTTAAAAAAAAAAATATTGTATTATTATTTATTTTTAGATCTGACGTTCATAGTGACAGAACACTATGCAATGTGATTGTCTTGAATGCGCCCCACCGGAAGTCTCGAGATTGAAATCTCGTCTAGCGAGACTTCCAGTGGGGCGCATTCAACACAATTTTCTTTTAAACGGCAGGCCTGGTTAGGCCTGGAATGGAGCGGCCGTTCTGGAATTTCCCCAAATTTCCCAGTGGCCAGCACTTTCCTGACAGTACAGTACAGTAAATGCCCGCCACATTTTCCACAAATACAGAGTTTTTGCCCAATATGGAGATTCACAGGTCATCCAGAGTCACTGTTCTCCAACTACTGACATTTAACTCATGCTGCTTATGTTATTAGACCCAGCCTTGGTTTCATACATGCCTTCAGCTTTTCATAAAGAAGGTCATATTTTGCGTCTCTCGCCTGCATTGGGCTGTTTAACCTTCTGAGCTCTGTAAAAACCTCAGTCTGGAAGGTATGGGCCAGTTTAGTCTAAAGGTAAGACAAGTTTATGTGTAGCATATTTCATACACAAAGGCAATTCAAAGTGCTTTACATACTGTGCATACAAGAAATGCATTTAGTGGAATAATAAGGCGTACGACTAAATAAAAAGGCACAGCTAAATTAAACGTCAAAGTGCAATAATATTTTTACTTATTCTCACAATAAACAAATAAACTCGTACTGTACCATCAACAATAAACGTGTAGCCTACGATCATCAGGAATTTTGTAGTACAGTATGTAGGATCATTATCCAGCTGTTGAACATCTGTTGGGCTTCAACAGGCATTAACCTCTGTCATTTTCTTAAGGGAACCCACCTGAAGGTAGCGCATGTTAGCTCTTTCCCTAGGCTTGTCACAATTATTACATAATTGTCGGATTGAAATTGAGTTAAACTAAATTATTTTGCATTATCTTCAGAATCATCTGTATAAATTAATCAGTTGAAAAATGTTAACATATTCACAAAGCTATATGGCCTATTTTGGCTAGCCTGGTAAACCCCTCCCTCCGGATATCTCATTTCCATTTGATATCAGGAGTGAGTCTGGCATGGGGGCCTGTTTGGCTTTTTGTCTGTGGCCTGGAGCTGGGCGGGAGAAATACCGTTGACTGACAACCCCTTCAGCCAATCAGCAGTTCGTTTCCCCGACCACCAGACAACGTGACGCAGGGGGACTTTTGAAAGGGCCATGCCGAAAATAGGTTGCTTTATTCGGATACATGCGTGTCACTGTCATGATTAATTGACCACATATATGAAGTTAAACAATTAAATGCTATCCAAACGATATCTTAAAAGTCAATTCCGTGCCACAAAAAAGACGTTTGAGAGCGTTTTGATAATGTAAAACACAATGATCACAGAACAATGAGCGAGGACGCTGATAGGCGAGTCCCAGATTAGCTCTCAGGACAGACCCAATTCCTGAAATCAAATGCAAATGAAATTTCCGGAAGGGGGGGGGGGGGTTTACCAGGCTATATTTTGGCCATAGTACATTGTTTATTTTGATTACTGGTAGGCCTACTGAGTTGTCAGTCATTTTCTTTGTACATTTTCAGTTATTCGTCATATCTGCCCTGTGAAATGTTTGTTTTCAAAGCCTGAAAAGCAAACTAAAAATTACTAAATTTTATTTTGATATACGCGTATGTTCCATTGTTCAATGCCAAAAACACAATTAAATCATGAATCACGATTATTTGTGTCAGGATAGGACTCAGGGACAGGTAGGGACCCATTATGCAGGAACACACAGGAAACCAAAAGTTGAAGCAGAATCACACTTCACTTAAATACGGTAAACAGGAACAGAAGTAGGCTACACCTTCATAGGGGTCAAAACTGTAACTTAAATAACCACACTAGCGCAAACTCCCGGGAAACATCGACGACGAACAAGCAACTCAAACACTCAGACCCATACCCACAATTAGTGCAAACCGTCACTGCTGGGAACCCCAGGTGGAACCAGTCTCACAATCAGGCCGCACAGGGAGGGGAGGGGCTGAGCAGGAGCAGAGCTACAGGGCAACAGTAGCACATGATAGGGGCAGGGCAGCCAGAACAGGGGCAGATCGTGACAATTTGTATGACAATTAATCGTCAAGTAAGATCCCTCCCTATTGATCCTGGAATCAAACACCTCGTTCCAGGCTTTCTCTGGAAAGACGTCACCTGTCACCGGGATGGATTAGTGTTTAAAGTTGTACGTTTTATCCTCTCCCGATGGAGACAGCTAGCGAATTGCAACTCTTTTCCCACTTTTTTTCTCACTTCTCACAAAACACTTTTCCCGTATGTTTCGGGTGGGAAACCAAAAATCTACCACTTTTTCCAATCCTTCCAATTCACTCCTTCCTCGGCCTGTTTCGTCTGTCTCTGATCGGAATCCAGTGCAGGTACGGACTAAACCATTTGCATCTTAACAAGGGAGGCACAGGACTTGAGGGACAGATTGGCCTATGTTTTATGGATGCAAAGTTCTCAACATATATCTATTCATTCAGGCTGTGTTCATTTATTTATGACACGAATTACCAGTGAATTAAACATTTAGCCTAAAGCAAACGTTTTAATCCCGGCCCTTGGAGGGCCCCACTACCTGGGGGCCCCTAGTCAGTTCCACTATTCACCCCACTACAATGCCACTGCCTGCGGGGAAGTCATGGATAGCAGAGCACAGTTGAAACACGTGCACCAAAGCAATACTGTGCCACTAAACAGCTATATCACTGCTGAGCAGTAATGATAATAATTTAAAATAATGGCAAGAAATAATGGCATTAAAAAAGGCCAAAACAAAAAGGCAGTGAATCAAGCAAAAACAGTGACGACATGAATAACAACACAGCAAAAAAGTATTGACTGTGCTTTAAAGCTAACTACAGAGGTTGCCTGTCTTAAATGTAATGGGAGTTTATCCAAGCTCTCTGCCCGTAGAAGCAGAATACTGTGTTTTTATATGACATTTTAGGCACTTCAAGCAGGTCAGCAGCACTAGAAGACCTGAAGGGGCGATGTGGAACATATCTAGGCAGGAGGTCATAGAGTAGTAAAGGAGAGAGGTGTGTTCTCTTCCTATGCCCTAACCCACTGGTTCTTCAAACTTGTTTTTTTCAAGGAGCTCCTGTTTGGCATGCATTAGGCCACGGACCACTCTTAGAGCTACAGACCTGTAAGGGTCCATTTTGCTCCTATGCAGTAACTATCCATAATTTAGCTGGGGACCCCCTCAAGGACCCCTGGGGTTCCCGGGACCCCTCGCTGTCCCTGCCACTTTGAGAACCACTGCCCTACAAAGGCATGGACAAAAGCATGTTTAATGCCTTTATTCTTAAGGTTTCCAGCTTTTATAACGGTGCCAAATACTTTGGCACTTGGCTCAATGCTTTGCTCTTTTGAGGCCAGGCGTTTCATTGGAACGATTCCAAACAGGTTTTACTCACATGTGCAAGAAAAGTATGATTTATGAACAATAGCTGATCTACAAGCTTATGCATCATGACACCATTGTTCAGTGGATTATAAATTAAGCATAATTGTCTCTGTCGGGTGGAACATTACGTCCATACGTGTTACTTTTCAGGATTCAAATTCAAAAATAGCAAAAGCTACTTTTGATACTTTTGTGGGACACGGATATGGAGATAAGTTTCGGCCTGACAACAGCGATAAGTTCGTCTGGTGTCCACTCGTGGTTCTGGCTCCATCGCTATACGTAATGCCACACTCTTTCAGCAAATAATCAGCAAAGAGATTTCAGTGTGTCTGCACCTGTTGTGTAGCCTGGCAACCCCCCTTCCTGGAAATCGCATTGCATTTGATTTCACGAATCAAATGCAATATGATTTCCAGGAGGGGGGGGGGGGGTGGGATGGGGTTGGGGGTTGCCAGGCTTGACGCAGGTTGTGCGTCCTGGCCATGGTTTAAATAGAAGTTCTTCACACCTACTATACCACCGTTCTCCTCATAATGCACAGACACAGACAGCTGGTAAATATCTGTGTCCTCATTAATTTGAATTGAAAATTCATGAACATGAGTTCAGTTTCTCATTAATTCAGCCATTTCCTCCATTACTCGCTCTGTTGTGCATTCTGACAAGGGATGATTTTTAGTTTGTTTGCACATTTGTCGTTAATCATGTCGAATTAATATTAAGGATTTTTACTGTAGAAACCACTTAAACTAAAAACCATATACAGTACTTTTTCAAACAGTAACCCCCAAGGGTTTATAGGCTATTTTATCCCCTCCTTTTCCCCCCTCTTCACCAAATCTGTGTGGCGAAAATAGCCGATCTGCAAGCTCACAAAGCATAGCAATTTGCAACTCGGTGCGCTGTGAGCTTGTAGATCTGCTATTTGTGCCGAATGTTCACCTATTTTCGCCTATTATGACATGGCCAGAATAGGGACACTAGGGTTCACGTGGTTAAAGGCAAGGTACTGTAGGCCCATGACCACTTAAGGACCCAACGCATTATGGGTTGAACCTCAAAGTCATGAACTTTGGCCTCTGAAATACAAACATATAATGACTGTGGTCAGGTGTGTCTCTGTAAGGTATAATTGTCCAGGTGCTTGTAGTCCTAGAGGTCCCACAGAAAACACACAACCTGCTGGTTCTCACCGTTAAGGTAGACTTCAAACAGATCTGTACCTTTAAATTACGCCTGCATGCGCACGCACACGCACACGCACACACGCACGCGAACATACACACTTACACATTGTTGTATTACTATACTTGTGAGGACATCAACATTTTAAGACCATGATTTTATGAATGCCATTTTTTCATTGCCATTTTTAAGCCTAAAGCCTATAGCAGATGCACAAGCTCACAACACGTCGCGCTGCGACGCATTGTGAGCTTGTGGATCGGCAATTTTTCGGTGCACGAAAAGCAAAGCTAAGCATAAATCGGGTATAACTCTAATCCTAGCTCCTAAACCTAACCTCTGAATGTCTAATCTTAAACCTAACCCCAACCTGGATCTTTTACTGATTGTAAACGTATCTCTAAAAGTATTTTTTCAACCATAAAACAACAATTTTTCTTGTGAGGACCAGGAAAATGGTCCTCACAGCGAGTATTTCTCATATTCTACTATACTTTTTTATACTATACGAAATTTGGTCCTCTCTAGTATAGTAATACACACGCGCGCACACACACACACACACACACACACACACACACACACACACACACACACACACACACACACACACACACACACACACACACACACACACACACACACACACACACACACACACTTACACTTGGCCTGGGGTTATTGTGCGTTATGTGCTTCAGACAGGGCTACTTGTCAGCCAGACACCATGGGTCTAAATGTCTCAATGGAAGAGAAGGGAAACTTCCAACCTCCAACCACTGCAGATGTGCTAGTTATATTGTATTAACATAATCTACAGTCTACAATATCATTTGCTGATGCTCTGTTGTACCTTCTGCCTTCTATCACATCAGCTATACTGACCTTTCCACACACATGAGACTCTACAGAGGTCTCTCCACCCTGCATCTTGGAATCATTTCCCTAGAACGGAAAGTAGATTGCAAATGGTGTGGAACTCCCCCATCCCGATGACAGTGTTTTTTTTTTAGCGTGCCATATTCTTCACGATTTCTGTTACCTTGACGTATAATGCCCGGTCAAACACTCAAATGATTATCTCTCTTTTTTCTATCTTTCTTTCATTTCAAAACGTGTGTAAGCAGATTCAAACACATTGCTTGTATTACCTATTTTAGTTGCCTTAGGTTCAAGATTAAATATTAATATTGGCAGTTTGTGTGCTTTTTGGAAAAAAAGAATACGATAATAGGAAATATCTAAATAACAAAATAAGAAATAACAAAATGTCCAATAAATATGAAAAGCTACTCTTGTGGAAAGGCTATCATCTATTGACTTTCTTTTATTTACACTATAAGCAATTTAATATATGTAAGGTTTTGCCCACTCAAATGGTAGCAATATCTGGTCTAAAGAAGAAGAAAACTTGAAGATTGTGGTTATTCAGCCTAATAGGGTACGGAAACATGTGATGATGTGAACCAATGTTATTGCTTTTGTAATTCATTTTGGCAACAAAGTGACTTGTTTTAACAATTGGTATTCTATATTCCCTTTACAGAGTTCAGCAAGTGTGTCAGTTTATTAGGGGGAGTTGGGACACTGCCGAAATCAGTAAAGGGTAGGGGGATGGGTTTTTTAAGTTTTTTTTGTTTGTCTTTGTTAGGCCTGGCTAATGTATTTTCTGTGTTTCCAGATCCTCCAGGTCCGTCCAGTGGTTAGCTCCACAGAATCCTGTGGGCAGTTATGGGTGGGAGCCTTGAGAATATCCCATAAGTTGACTGGGTATGTTGTTATTTTGTTGTTGTAGCTTTGTTAATTTTGTTATATTTTGTAATGTCTGGGTCCTGGAATGAGTCAGTGTTGAAGAATAACACAGAGCATAACAATCAACAATTGACCTGGGTTTAGTACCTGAGGGTTACTAGCATCAGTGTTCAACGAAATACTTCCATTACTGCAAGGGAGCTCCTGAATTCTGATAACAAACTTTTAAACTACTGTTGCCATTGTAAATATGAAATGATTCAATACTGAACAGCTGCATGGCCCTTTTCTAACCTAAAATATTATCATTAACAGTTTTTTTGTTGCCTGGAACAAGGGTCTTTCAATTCCTGACCCACCTAACACCCATGTTGAGTTGTCAACAGCAGATGATACTTAAATTCTACAAGTTGGCCTATTGATTCTGTCATCTATGTTATGTCTATGGTTGTGTGTGTACAAAGCACCAACCCATATACCACCATAATAATCAAGTGATTTATTCTCTTCCTGGGTAATCAGACATAATTCCCAAAGAAATTGGTTTCAAAAGTTACAGTCCATGCCAATGTTGTGTATGAATTTGTTTTAAAACACAAAATGACTGTCCTTGTTCGTCAGGGCTGGTATGGCCGACTCCAGAGGATTAAGACTCATGAAGAAGAACTTTTGCTCTTAGATCCTACAAGAACCTGAGAGACCTCGAAGGTCCAATAGGATCATTATTTGTTGAGATCTCAAATGGAACCTTGATTAGCTCAATCTTTGATTGATTCTTGCTTTGCTGTTGTCTTCGTTCTCTCAGTGATTCAAATGTAACTTTGCTTAATCAGGTCACATGATCCCTTCACCCCGTCCATGCCCTTTTCTGTACCAAAAACTTCAGGTACAGCTCACGGCCAAAGCAGTGGTCCAATTCTCTCCCAACTTGCTACAGAAATCGCTCATGGCTTTTCTGACAAAATAATCTACTTTCTTTTCCACCTTCACATGTGTCTCCCCTTATAATAATCATAAAGTGTTTGCAATATTTCAGCTCGCACTTTACTTCCGGGAGGTGTGCAACGTCAGAATGATCACAAATTTGGGCAGCCAATCACGTTCGAGAAACCAGTGCTGGCCTTGCCACATCCGTGAAACGGGCGAGAAAGAAGCGCTGGCATCTATGAAAACGAGCACAAAACAAGCGACCAAATAAGCCCAAAATCGCTTACAAAATAAGCAGACCTGGCAAAGCAGGCTAAGCCAATCATGTGTGACAAACAAAGAGAGAGAGACAGACACAGAGAGACACGAGAGAGACAGAGAGAGAGAAAGAGAGAGAGACACAGGAGAGAGAAACACGGGAGAGAGAGACACGGGGGAGAGAGAGAGAGACAGAGAGAGAGACAGAGAGAGACACACAGAGAAAAAAAGACTCAACAGGGAGGGGGGAGAGAGAGAGGCTAAATAATTCCACATCACTCGGGGGCGCTGTTTATTGGAGAGGAATTGCACAGACAGAAAGGACGGCGAACTATTAAAACCATTATGTATGTAGCCTAAATGATTTATTTTCAATTCATATCGCTTACTTTGTGTTTATGTGTCTGTGTCTTTGTGTGCGTGTGCGTGTGAGTGTGTGTGTGTGTGTGTGTGTGTGTGTGTGTGTGTGTGTGTGTGTGTGTGTGTGTGTGTGTGTGTGTGTGTGTGTGTGTGTGTGTGTGTGTGTGCGAGTGCGCGCCTCGCCTTAATGCCGGCGTCAACACAGGGAATACCAAAACGCTCGCCCCAAAACACAGTCGCCCCGGGTCAAATCCGGCGGTATTGACATGGTATTCCTAAACGTAACCTCAGTAAACTATGCCTAAACCTAACCTTATTCCTAAACGTAACCTCAGTAAAACGGTGCCAAAACCTAACCTTATTCCTAAACTTAACCTCAGTGAAACTATGGCTAACCCTAAGGGTAACCAGATGTTTCTTGTTGCATGTCTGGTTGCAGGTAGGAGGGCTAAACTAGCCTTTCACTGTTTTATATACTGTATGTATATATACATACTGTACATGTTGTTCTCGCTCTCGTGTTAGCCTATATTCCACTGTCTCCTCGCTAGCATTCAACCTTCAACGCGCAAGGTTTGACGTTTGATTGCATATCCATAGTCTCACGGCAGGCATTTCACTAACTCTCCTTGAGTGGTGTGTTTCTTTCTGTCAATCTTCCCCTTATGAGGTTTGGTTTGGTTTGGCCTTGCCCAGGACAGCAACATATACCTATGTGCAATTTAATAGTAAACTTAGACAAAATATGCCACTTTTCTTCCCTTCAAATGTCTCCCCTTGTTAGTCAGACATTTGACATGATGTAAATGTCTTGAGGCCCATCTCTAATCTGTGGGGTTGTAACATAAATTGACCTTTTCTGACAACGTTGGTGCTCAATTGACATTGATCAGCTAATCTATTTTCAAGCCAGCAGTAACCCATCATACCTATTGATTGAGTTCAAGACACTAAGACAAGTCATTGTCATTCTCTTCTAAGCGTCATAGGCTGTCCGATTATATCATCATTTACCATAAATCACAAAGTTTTAGCCTTTACATGATACATACTATGGCCTACGTGATTGCAATATTTATTGTCTCCGCCAGGCCGAAAGGCATGGCGAGAGAGTATGTTTTACCCCCTGTCCATCCGTCCGTCCGTCCGTCCGTCCGTGTGTCCGTCCGTCCGTCCGTCTGTGGACAGCTAATCTATGGCACCGTTGGCTTAATCGCAGCCAAACTGTGCACACACACTCCCTGGATGCCAATTCAGAACCTCTGCCCCAAAGTTTTCACATGGGCCTGTTATAGCGCCACCAGGAGGCCGATTTGTGCAAAACACATTTTTAGATATTACTCCTACAGACTTTATCCAAACGTCATGCAAATCGGTACACAGTATCTCTATAGTCATGTGATCAACACAGATCTGTCCGATTTTCCATATTCCATCCTCATTGGCTAAGGTTGGCTTCCAAAGTTTGCAGGATTGGTCCGTTTTGAACAGAATGCCTCAAATCATGAACGCAACGTGCCATTTCCGTGAAATTTCACACGCACATTCCCACTAGGCCAAGGAACAAATGCCACCCTTTTCACATTGGCCTGTTATAGCGCCACCAGCAGGTTTAATTTAGCGAAACACATTTTTGGAACAAAATGCCTCAAGCCATGAATGCAGTGTCCGGTTGCCGTGAAAGGCCTAAGAATAAATGGCACCCTTTTCACATTGGCCTATTATAGCGCCACCAGGAGGCCACAATAACGTACCTGACCCTGCGGAGACCTGTGCTCCGAGGAGCACTTTTTCTAGTTCTGTCTCTTTCGCTCCATCTCTCACATACAGTACAGAGTTCACTAAACCCGAGGCAGTTAACAGTTTACTTGTTATTATCATGACCATATTATTTATTTACTGCATATTAATTATTCATTGTGTTTGTGCATGCTTGTGTATGAATCTTATCAGTGGTTTGATAAGAACACATTTTCACCACCTATGCAACATGTTTCTGAATGCTATAAGGGCTGCTTGCCTGCTTCACGCTTGTAGTCTGGGCACTTAATATCACAAAGGTTCACAACACCGCCTACATACACTTGTAATACGGTTTAGAGGCACCACAAATCTGTACACTTAAACCTACACACATCCCAAAGTCCCCAATCAACACTGTCCTCCATCTCAGCAACAATAGAGTTAATTGTAAAGCTTGACCCTTCTGACTTTAAACAGCCTGCTAAGTGGTTCAGAGACTGCATAGAAACTAGCCTGATTATCAGACTGAAGCTGCGTGGAGCTCCAGTCTGAAATTGGCTCCAGTGTCGGGGATTACAAGGGGGAGGGGATTAGAAATTCCCTGAACCAATCCTAAGGGATCCCCACGCCCACCTCCGCCTCTCATTGGACAACGCATTTTGTACCGGAGAAGTCTTAGGTTCACATTTACAACTCCAGACCAAGAGGCAGTCCACTCAGAGAGTGGGCGGGGTCTATGGTATGGAACCAGGCTACATAGAAACAACACAGAGTAAAACCAATTAAACCTTTAAATATTAAATGTCAATATTTGTGCACCGTTTCTTCAGCAAAACAGAACACTGTATTCTGTCTAATGCTCAGTGATACACATTTGAATTACTGCTCACATACTACAAGTGTTGCTCTATTATGTTGTAATTAACACACTCGTACATACAGTACACTCGGTAAACTCCCCACCACTGACTGGAATACAGGAAGCATCATTCATATCTTTGTTATTCATGCCCTATGCATTGTTTTAAGTACATTTTCTTAACACATAATACTAAAAAACTAAAGCAAACCATACCATGAGCTACCAGAGGCAAGAGAGGGCTATGATTACAATTAGACATTTAAGTGACAATTAACCTTAAACCTATACAGTATACTTTGTTGACTGGGGGACCCTGGGGCTCTGTACTTGGTCCCCTCCTTCACTAATCTCTTCATCAAATATATGTCTTAATGTGTAATGAAGTTGCAGGACTTTTCCCCCCTTTGTCAAATGATAAACCTGAATCCGTGGTTAGCGTTACTTCATTATTGTCTCCGCCAGGCCGAAAGGCATGGCCGAAACTATGTTTTGCACCCTGTCTGTCTGTCCGTCCGTCCGTCCGTGTGTCCGTCTGTGGACAGCTAATCTCCGGCACTGTTGGCTTGATCGCAGCAAAACTGTGCACACACTCCCTGGATGCCAGAGCAGAACCTCGGCCCCATTTTTCGCATTGGGCCTGTTATAGCGCCACCAGGAGGCCGCTTTTTGCTAAATAAATGTTTTGACTGTACTCCTACAGATTTTGTCCAAACATCACACAAATCGGTACACAGTATCTCTATAGTCATTAAACGAAACAGGTCTTTTATATTCCATCCTGATTTGCTAAGATTGGCTTCCAAAGTTTGCAGGAGTGCTCCGTTTTGAACAAAATGCCTCAAATAATGAACACAGCATGCAATTTTTCTGAAGTTTTGCACTCACATTCCCACTAAGCCGAGGAAGAAAGCCCCTTGAAAATTTTCAAATCAGCCTCATGGTGGCGCTATAACAGGCCGATTCGTGTTTTTACCTATAACTGCACCGATCTGTGTAAAACTTTGTATGTGCACTCCCTAGAGGCCAAGGAACAACCTTTGCCTGCATTTCTCACATCTGCCTTCATAGCGCCACCAGGAGGCCGACTTATGTAAAACATTTTTATATTACTCCTTCAGATTTGATCCAAATTTCTTGCAAATTGGTACACATGATCTCTAGTCATGTGATCAAGACGGATCTGTTTTCATATTCCATCCTGATTGGCTAAGATTGACATCTAAAGTTTGCAGGAATGGCCCGTTTTTTAAACATTGTCCTATTATAGCGCCACCAGGAGGCACATTTTTGCAAAACTGTTTTTATTCTTCATAATACTTCAAATGTTGTCCAAACATCACGCACATCGGTACACATTATCTCTATAAGTGATCAAGACGGATCCGTCCGATGTTTCATATTCCATCCTGATTGGCGAATTCCGAAAATTGCTGGCCCACAATAACCTACCTGACCTGGCGGAGACCTGCCCTCCGTGGAGTCCATTTGCAAGTGTACCAAAGTCAAAGCTGGAGCCAGAGTGCAAGTTCATAGGGCTCAGGCTTAAGGATAAGGATAATTCCTTTAACAGGTCCGTTCATGAAAGTCCTTGCGGTCTTGTTTCCAATGAGGGCCTGTGAGCAATTAGGGGTTAAGAGTCTTGCTCAGGGACAAATTTCATTTCATCGACACATTTGCTGGCCTGGCCTGGAATCATACCTGGGGCAAACAGGGCCTCTGGCTCCCTAGGCGGGCTCACTAACCACTCAGCTATGGCCGGCTTGGGTTGTGGAGCCTGATACTGTGTGCCACAAAGGACTATAGAGGGCTTCCGCCTCGTACTCCTCCGCAACCACCTCCAGATTGTCCAGTTCTGCTCCATCTCAGAGCTGGCCTTGATCCCCAGCTTGTTTACTTTGTTGCCATCCCTTTGTGTTGATGTTGCCTTTCCAGCATGCCACGGCAAAGTAGAGAATAAAGATGAACAAGTATCATAACCAGGTCAACCCATTAAGAGTGCCACGCTATGAGCTTGCAGATCTGCTTGGGTTGTGGAGCCTGATACTGTGTGGCACAAAGGACTATAGAGGGCTTCCGCCTCGTACTCCTCCGCAACCACCTCCAGATTGTCCAGTTCAGCTCCATCTCAGAGCTGGCCTTGATCCCCAGCTTGTTTACTTTGTTGCCATCCCTTTGTGTTGATGTTGCCTTTCCAGCATGCCACGGCAAAGTAGAGAATAAAGATGATCAAGTATCATAACCAGGTTAACCCATTAAGAGTGCCACGCTATGAGCTTGCAGATCTGCAATCTTTTTTTATAGCGAACATTTTCAACTCAAATCTTTGCTTCTGGGGGGGTTCCTGGAACAAAATATTTTGAGATGGGGGGTCCGTGGCCAAAATACATATTTAAAAATGTTATCTAAATCCTAACAACAGGCTATGTTGCTATATCAGCGGTGGTCCAACCTTTTCATGTCAAGGACCCCCAGAATTATATGTATTTTGCTGCAGACCGCCATCTCAAAATATTTTGTTCCAGGGACCCCCCCCCCAGAAGCAAAGATCGGGGGAAAAAATGTTTGCTTAAAAATATATATATAAAGATTTGCACAAAATGTCACGATTTTTCTAAAACAGCCAAAGAAATCTAAAAATGACACACATGCGTTCCCGAAATGAACGGGTTAAAAAGCAACGTTGTTCCCCTGCTGGGGCTCCAGGGGGTATTAGACGCCCTGAGAGCACATGGAGTGGCAGACAGGGTGAGTACAGGAGTGCCAGGCATCCAGTGCCAGTGTGATGCAGTTTGTGACATGGGGCATATGGCCGGACCACAGGCTAGAGGTTGGCGGTCCAAGCCTCGTAGAACAGTGCCAAATTATTTTAATTTGATCCACACAGCTGCTGTGGAGCCAGCGAAGCGAGGCGGCGGGGAACGGCAATATTGTACAATTTGGAAAGGTTTGACACAAGGTAAGTTTCACTGGTATACACTACAGCCATGCACGATATCTGTTTCTTGGAAATACTGTGTGTGATCAGTAAATTGTTTTTAATATGCTATTCATCATAGCTCCTGGTACTTGAACACAGAGTTCACAACGGGCCTGAAAATGAAGGCCCGGCCCTAACTGGGCCGGCCCGAACAATTACTATAATGTTAGGCCTGAAAACCCCCCCCCAAAAAAATTGTATTGGCTGTGGAACAGCTTGCCCCTACACATCAGAGCTGCCCAGTTGATTGATATTTTTCAATCTTTATTAAAGACACATTTCTTCTGCCTCGTCTTTAGCAACAGCTGAGCCTGGCAGTCCATGTTTTTCCTTTACTGATGCTAATGTTTTGTTTTTGTTTCTATTTCATTGGTGTTTTTTTTTTTATGTAACCTGAGGCTCGGCCCGGCCCGACAAATTTCGGGCAGGGTCGGGTACGGGCAGAATTTGAGAACTCTAGTTGTACGTCACCAATTTTCCACACTAAGGAACACAAGACAGTCTTATCTGTTGTGTAGTGTAAAACACACAAGTTATCCATTTTTAGCATGGGTTTTAAACTGCAGGTCCACAGAGGTCTCCCAGCCAGACCTTAAAGGGATACTTCACTCTCGGGCCGGGGACACATTTAAAAAAAATATTAAAAATAAATGAAAAAAGTTATGGAAAATTCATGGCCCCCTCACGACACGCAGTGTCCTACTAATGTGTGAGGGGGCCATGAATTTTCCATAACTTTTTTCATTTATTTTTAATATTTTTTTTAAATGTGTCCCCGGCCCGAGAGTGAAGTATCCCTTTAAAATGACACATTGTAAAGCTACAATCCGGGACTTCTATTAATGAATAAAATGTTTTCTTCTACTCTTTCTATGCGCAATTTTAATTGTTCTGGGTTTCCACTCTACCTACTACACACAATACATCACAACAAAATTAGAATTCCCCATCAGAAACCAGAAGTGGAAGAAGTACTCAGATTAATGTTTTACCTAAGTAAAAGTAACAATGCCACTATAATACGTGCTTACTGTATGTTAGAAGTAACAGTTCTGCATTCGAGTAAAAGTACAAAGATGCCAATAAAATTATTGAATACAGGCCTTTTATGTGTAACAGAGTATTTCTTTTTGCTTCCTCCACTACTTCCTCCAATACTTCCTCCACTACTTTTGATAGCTGTCATTCCTGTAAGATGTCACCAATTATTTTCATGTACTGTATTGTTGTATCATCACTTATATCAGTTAATACCACTGACACTTGCAAGAAAAACACACTCTCAAATACAATTGTTTCATTGCCGTCTGAATGTCACCTGGAAGAGAATACGCCGATGTGGGCAAAAAATATAACTTTTCATTATAATGACTGTACTGTGTGCTGTCAAAATCCTGAGTGTGTTTAATCTATTTTCATATTTCATCTCTTTCATTATTTCTTTCTTTTCTTTTCTTTTTTCCATCGAATTTAAACAAGTTCTTCTTCTTTTCACTGAAAAGCCAAGAGACTACAGCACCATAGAGTGCTTAATACTCTATGGTGCTTATTATCATCTCAGAATTTTTTGACTTTTTGAGCAAATATAATAATTTGACGCTGATATAACTTTGAATTTCCCATTCCTGACTGCACACATAATTACCAACCAAGTTATTTGGAGTTTATATATTTTGTGTTTGTCTGTTCATAACGCTGGATTTTCATGAAAATCGTGATAGTCAGATTTTCATGAAACTTGGAGGTAGGGCTGCAACTAGCGATGATCTTCTTGGTGATTATTCTATCGAGAAGTTTTTCAAATTAATAGAATAATCCAGGTTTTTTTAATATACATATCTATTATATTAACAAAATACTTTGTCGCACAACTGTGTCATGCAAAAATAGTGAAAATGGCCGATCTACAAGCTCACAATGAGTCGCAATTTGAGCTTGCAGATCGGCTGTTTTCAACAACAATGAAAACAGCGATAGAGTATTAATTAAATAGTTTATAAAAAAACTTGGTTTATCGATAATTGTTTATAATCGATTAAATCAATTAGTTGGATTAACTGTTGCACCCCTAGAGGAGGATAAGTGCACTTAAGCACCTGAAGACATGGTTAACTTTGCGTCAAAAAGGTCAGAGGTCAAAGTCACAATCAATAGCAAGGTCACACTTACATACTCACTGATATCACAGGTGGAAAGGGCATATCTTGACAACCTTAAAGTGCAACAGTTTACTATAGAAGTACTGTTTCAAGGTACTTTTACTTTACTTGAGTATTTCCATTTCTTGACACTTTACACTTCTGCTCCACTACCATCTGGTCAAAACCCCTCCACTACATTTATTTGACAGCTTTAGTTACTAGTTACTTTGCAGATTCAGGTTATTAATAATTAATCAAATTATTAATAACAAATCTTAAAAAAAAAAAAAAAAGCTGATCTACACGCTCTCAACGCCTGGCGATGCGACACATTGTGAACTTGTAGATTACCTATTTTCAAACATCCAAAGTATAAAATATGACTTCATTGGTAATGATAAATAATTATAGTATACGTAATGTATACGTATATAATTCGGAAATTGCCATTCTGCATAATGAGTTATTTGACTTTTGGTGATTTAATCATATTTTCATGCCTTTTCAAACAAGTAAAAAAAAATGTGTTGTTATTCCACCACAGGCACCAAGAGAGCACATTCTTGACATGCATCAGGAAGTGTCATGTTGGATCTTTACACGTCCACAATAGAACGATTCGATTCAGAGGTCACTTTAAATGTAGTTGTATGCAACGTAGGTTCAGGAGTGGAGACCACCCTCTGCTTATCACAGCCACTCGCCGACCTCAATCGCTTTCCTGTCTCCCACACCTTCACTCATTAGCCACTCCCCATTCATAATCACCCCTATCCACTGCACCTGCCTCCGCTCACCTCAGCCAATCCTTGTTGCAATCACCACAGTATAAATACACCTGTGATCTCTCAACCCCTGTTTGTTCTGCTCCACAACAGACCAAACATGGGTCGTGAGCACTGCGCTTGTAGAGCGGCTCTTTCTGCCTTTCAAGTTTGTCCTCCTCCACCCCAACCTCCTCCTTCCCCCTCGATTCTCGCTCTTCTCCCTTCTGTCTCTACTTCTCTAGGAATCCAGGAGGGACAGTGACGGAGCCTAGACGACCTACCGCTCCCTGAGTAGAGCGACAATGGCCGTCAGCTCCCGGGACTCTTCCCCAATAAGCCCTCAGCGTCACCCCACCTTGGGTTCCTCACCCCGTTCCACGTTCATCTCACTTCGTTTCAATAAATCGTTAAACTTAAGTAGAGGTGTGGTCTCTTACTAGTGAAATAGACACTAACAGAAAGGTCTTCAG
>NC_137606.1:41108440-41165940 GCF_963280865.1 Gymnoscopelus braueri
GGGGGAAATATTGCAATAATGGGTGACAACATACTGTGTCATTGGACTGACATCATCAGTGATTAAGCATGGGTCACCACAGGCCACGCACGGTCCCTCTTAATAAAACTGTAACATCAACCCTGGTCGCTCGAAGGCTATAAGGAATACAATTATTACATTGAAATGACCTTCAGGATGCTGAATCTCATGATTAGGCCTATATGGTTACTCAAGACTAAATAGAAATGCCAGAGAGCTGGTGCTTTCGAGTTGCATTCGAGTTGGTGTCAAAAACAGATTCATAATGCCTTACATAAATTAAACATTCAGCCAAGGTGAAATGTCTGTGTTTAATCTTAAAATGAGCACAGCAGGATTCATATGATCATCAATTAATAGCAAGAGAAACCAGTACGGAAGTGCATCTCCACATGGTAACAGTTCATGCAAATTCCACATGGGTGTAGGTCAGATATTAAGATCTGAAGGTCATTCTGTTTTTATCTCTCTCTCATCCTTAACCCATTAAGACCTGGTTCCGATTTGACAAATGTCTTCTAAATAAATGTTTTTGTCCAGTGAAACAGCTTTCAGTGTTCTCAAAACTTTTTCATGTCAAAGACCTCCTAAATTATATGTATTTGGCCGCCGACCCCATCTCAAAATATTTTGTTCCAGGGACCCCCCAGAAGCAAAGGTTTGAGTTAAAAAAGTTCACTTAAAAAAGTATTTTTTTTTGAAAGATTTGCACAAATGTTCACGATTTTTCTAAAATAGCAGATCTACAAGTTCATAACGTGCCACGAAGTGACGCGCTATGAGCTTGTAATATCTGCTATTTTTTAATAGCCAAAGTATAAAATAATGGTTAAAGTGGTTACACAGATGCTTTCCCGGTTTTAATGCGTTAATAATGTTTTTTTGGCACAGAAGCTATACAAGTGTGCAGCTACTTTGATCCTTTCATACAGTAGTTCTTTACCGCGTTGGTGCTTGGTCGTCACCCCAACAGGATAGGTAGGTGTGCATAACTTCCACCTCTTTCAACTCCAGCACCACATATAAAGTACCATGAAAAAGGATGCTCTGGGTGCCAGTTGTAAATCACACACCTCCTCCAGAACCACGAGTACCCCAGCTGACCTACAATAATAGCATCACAACTCATTCATCCTCATGGGCCTCAATAGACTGCCCTGTCATTTGTCACCTCTAGCCTGTAACGCACAGAGCAAGCAGAGCTTCAATGGTGTGTGGTGGGTGCAAGCCAGGCGGCAATTTTACAACGTGTGGCACCGTATTACAGCATCAATACCTGAAGAATCAACAATGGGTTTATTTGTCACTCACTCATACAGGCAAGCAGCGATATGGTGGCGGGACATGTTCTACAGTGCTTAGATTGTTTTATTGTGTCAAACAGGTGACACCCAGATGATTAGCTTAATGTGCAACATTGCTTTATCACTCAACTGTAAACAAAAGTATTTTGAAAAACATTTAAAAATACTTCAAATAGCCGATCTAAAAGCTCACGTGTCGATGTAGATCAGTTTATGTACTGTATAAGGAGTAATGCTGTGTGCAAGATAGGGCCCTAAGTGTATAGGTAGCACATTTCTAAAGTTACAATTGAATGGCTTTTAAGACATTTTTAAAACCAAATTGGCCAATTGTTTTAATATTACTTAAGAAAGAGGCAAACGTTGTGAAAATAGCCGATCTACAAGCTCACAAAGCCTCGCAGTGCGAGGCGTTGTGAGCTTGTAGATTGGCAATTTTCACAATATTTATCTGTGGAACCAAGTCAAACTAAATGTAATGCCTACAATTCCAAGTGCATGTCAGGATGGGGGGTCCCCAGTTGAAATATGATTATTTCGGGGGGTCCCCAATTCAAATATGATTATTTTGGGGCATCTCCAGTTCAAATGTGATTATTTTGGGGGGTCCCCAGTTCAAATATGATTATTTTGGGGGGTCCCCAGTTCAAATATGATTATTTGGGGGGATCCTCAGTTGAAATATGATTATTTTGGGGGGTCTGCCCCCTTGCACTACAGACTATATGACTTGAGAATGAGAATATTATGTTGGGGGAGCACGTAGGGATTAAAGTGTCTTGCTCAGGCACACTTAATTCCGGTGACCTTCACCAGATGGCATCTCTACACCCACTAAGCTACGGCCGCCAATAAAAGTGAAAACAGCAGATCTACATGGTCACGACGCATTATATCATGACACGTTGTGAGCTTGTAACTATTTTCACCAGTTTAGAAAATCAGTGACTTTCTTATGTTTGTTGGTGAAAAATATTTAAAATGTTTAGAAAATAGTAGTAAAATAAAATTTAAAAAAATGGGGGGGGGGGGGGGGGTTCTGAAAAAAACAAAAAAATGTTTTATTTGCAAAAATAGCAGGATATTTACATGGGTACGCGACCCCAAAATGGGTCACAGCCTATATGTCTGGGAAGTGAACCACCTGCTTCAATGTAACAGCTTCATCCACACTGTACTGTTGCCACAGTGCAGCGCAGTGCAGTGAGATCCTAGCAGTTCATTGTTAGGCAAACATTAATTAAAGGCAAACAAACAGTTTATGCTAATTTGCATGCTGTTGTCCCTCTAATGAATTTAAATGCAGGTTATCCGTCCCAGTGCAATTAATTCACAAAACAATAAGAGGATTTGCCTTTACTAAGCCGCTGTCTGCTGAGCCATCAGTCAAACTGGGTATCAGCAGAGCAAGGGTATAACCGAGTCCCCTCTCTCTCTCTCTCCAATCAATTTCTGTCACCAGAAACACAGCTGATTTAATAGCTCCAATACGATTTAATCATTCCTTCTTTATTGACAACACAAAATGCAGTGTATCACCCTTATGAATGGGAGTAGACTGTACATACATGCATCTTCACCCTACTGTATGGTACTGTATACACTACAGTATGTAATTGCTTTCATTATTTAGACTTCATTGCTTTCATTATTTAGACTTCATGTCTGTGAGTTTTTAGCTGATTAATAACTTAGTTATTAATTATCCCGATTATGTCCCTATTATGGCCATGTCATTATAGGCAAAAACTTTCCAAAATTGTCTAAATATATATTCTTTATACCCCTTCTCTCTCTCATAAAGCGAAAAAACACCACGTGAGCTTTTAGATCTGATAAGCATGCAGCCTGAGACTAAGAAGTTCAACATCCTTGATTAAAATGTCCTTTGTGGGTGGACAGTGGACAAACGTAACATGCCCATATATGGAGAGGTGGACGTCACAAAAACGTAACATGCCCATATATGGAGAGATGGACGTCACAAACGTAACATGCCCATATATGGAGAGATGGACGTCACAAACGTAACATGCCCATATATGGAGAGATGGACGTCACAAACGTAACATGCCCATATATGGAGAGATGGACGTCACAAACGTAACATGCCCATATATGGAGAGATGGACGTCACAAACGTAACATGCCCATATATGGAGAGATGGACGTCACAAACGTAACATGCCCATATATGGAGAGATGGACGTCACAAACGTAACATGCCCATATAAAGTATGGAGATTATTTTTATCCTCACTGGTGTCACTGATAATGTCATGCTCTGACATCGCTCTCACTTGGACATTGCTCTGTGATATCACAAGCTCATGGGGGTTAAGGGCATGCCTCACATGGAACTCCATGTATGGCCATAAAAGGGACACAGATAATCTATACCGAATCTCCATATGGGCATAAAAGGGACACAGACAGACAGATGGGTACAGCGTAACCGAGAGGGGCATTCAGTTCCGACCAGTGTTGCCAGATTCTGTGAGAGAAACAAGCAACCAGGTCTAGGAAAACCAGCCCAAAAGAAGCGACTGTGGGCCACATGCAGCACTTTAACATATATGTAGTTGTGTTCAACGTAGGTTCGGGAGTAGAGACCGCCCTCTGCTCAGCCACTCACGTTCATGATCAAGTTCACCTGCACTGCTTATCTCTCAGCCAATCCATGTAGCAATCACTACAGTATAAATAAACCTGCGATTGTATCACTTACCTGTTTGATTTCGCTTGCGTTACTCAAAAATGCCCTCCTCCTCCCCAACATTCCCCCATTATTTTTTGCTCTCCTAACATCTCTACCTTCTTTCCTCCAGGAGCCCCGGGGGGGGTAGCGTTCGGAGCAGAGGCGACAGACAGCTCCAGGGCCGAGCAACCATGGTCGTCTGGCTCCCGAGACTACACCCCCACCCTGAGTCTCGCCTCACCTCGGGCTCCTCATCAATACACATACTGCACATCTCATTCCCTTCAATAAATACTGTTTAACTTGAGCAGAAGGTGTGGTCTCTTACTAGTGAAACATCAACTATTTGAAAATAGCAGATCTACAAGTTCATAACGCGTCGCGATGCGACGCGTTGTCAGCTTGTTGATCGGCTATTTTCAAATAAAATCTTGTGGGGAAATTATAATAAGCAGATCTGGCAACCCTGGTTCCGACTTGTGTGGTCCCTGAGGCTGGTGTAATGCACCTTATTGGTTTATCTTGTTATTAGCCTAATAATTGATGAACATTTTAAGATTAAACACACACGGTAGGGGGAAAAAGTCTTGATTGATTGAATACTTTATTTAGAAGTTTGCAGAAAAAAAGCACATGAAAGTACAGTTTAAATAAGGTCAACTAAATAGGATTAAAAAGCCCATGAAAGCCTAATTAATGGCTTGTTTCAAATGGGGTCCTTTTGTAGTCAATTCATAGTGACATTAAATGACAGACAGATATACACTACTATGCAGAACATCATATAAACAGTTTAGAATTGAAAAATAAGAAAAACAAAAATATGTACAGTAAAAAGTTAGAGGGGGGGGGGCTAGGTTATTACTTTTACAGGGGCCATGGTTTAGAATTGCAGTTGCCTAATAATGCTGTATAATGTATAATGCAGTATAATATAGTTCTACAATCTCTCTTGATTTTCATTGTAGAAATTATGACACCTCAAAGACCACACAAGCTGATGCAGATAGAGTGCATTGAAAAGGCTGTGACTGTGTAATACTGCGCAACACACATGAAGGACCCACATTTCAAAGTACCACATTAAAAGGAATGTTTCACACTTCTCTCCCTCTCTCTTCTCTGATAAAGAACTCAGAAGATTCTGAAGTGTGCAAACAAGCATGCAGTAAACTGTACTGTGTATGCATTTCCTAACAGGACTGACTGATTACTCATTATAATTAGTTTTTTACCCTCCCTCTTCCATCTGTTCACCGAGGCCATGAGGGAAGTGTGCATATATCCTGTGTAGTGTGTACCCCTTAGACACCAAAGGCATCAAAAGACTGAAAAATATCTGTGATGATGGCTGTGGTGGATAGTCTGGCAGCCTAGAATCTTTAATGTAAATAAAGTTGCCAGCCACTTAATCTCAGAGAAAATTCGAAGTGACTCATCAGTGGTGAGGGAAATGAAAATGGAGCCCCGAAGATGTGACTTTGCATGATTATCAAGTTGCCGGGTGGAGAACTCAAGACTCTGAGGCCCGCGGGAAGCCTATCCTAGACTGTGTATGTGGTCTGGGATTACTTACTGGGTTCGTAATGAAAATGATTCATTAAAGTGGAACAGTTACAGTTTTCCACTCATTCATTTTTTTAATCCGGTATTGGGGACACAGTATGGGTGTACCGGTTCTTGACGGAGAGGACTTGTCGACAGAATGGGAAGCTTAGTGTAACTTCATTATCAGATTGCAACTCTCTCTCCGGTATCTATCTATACATCCCTCCATCCATCCATCCATCCACGTCCCTAATATGTAAGCCTAGATTACACTAAAGAAAAGGATGCTGAGAACTACCAGTTCCCATCACTAAGATAAGCTAAAACATGACATGATATCTGAAATGTGATTCTTTCAGTAGCTAGTACACAAACAATAGCAATAGAAATGTTGCACACGCGGTAAACACAAATATAATATGAGGCAGAAACAATTCTCAAAGGCTAATCTTAAACGTTTGCCACAAGCTGTGCCTCAATAAATGTTTACACTGCACATGGCAATGTATGCGAGGCAGAGATACAAGGATATGAAATGTATAATATGTGCAAACTGACATCCAGAGAATATCTATCACAACAATGAATGTGCACAGGCCGTACTACTGGCAGGCAAAACAGACTAGAGTCCCAGCAGGTAAACAAGGTTTATTTAAAGTGTTTTTGAAGTGTCTCAAAACTTGATCACAATGACAACGGGTGGCTTGGGCATACAGATGGTGCTCTGATTGTTTTCACTATTTACCATAACGCACGGCTGAAAGTCAAAGTCGCCATCAGGGAAGGAGCGACCAGCCACTTCTCACACTGTGATCAAATTCCCTGGCTTATGAGGTTAGCCCACGACTGCTCAGGTGAGCTGCGTGTTCATTTCAAGAGTTTTTCTTTTCATTATTTGAAGAAGCTAGATCTAAAAATGTGCGTAGGAGTTGTCATTGGAAAATAGTGTAAATCTCATTCTTGACAAAGTAGGCTAACTTACTAACTCCTCTTCTGTCGGTCCTTATTGATTCAAGTCTTCATTTATACTCTGGTGTGCCGTACGACACCAGCGTCTGACTGTACTGTACTGAAAATCCGGCTTATGCTGACCTAAAGCTTCAGCCTTTAATAAATATATTTTTGCCTTAAGAGTGCAGCAGCTTTTTTTTATCTCCACCAGGCCAAAGCCCAGGGCAATGGCCCTCATTTATCAATGAAACGTACAAACCAGCTTAAATTTGAGCCCAGGAATCAGCTTATGACCATGTCCACGTGAGATTTATCAAGTAGGTGTACCCTGTCAATCACAGCGTAAGATTTGTCCGCTGTTGATAAATGTGGCGGAGCCTCGCCCCCACCTGTTTTTTGAAATGAAGAAGCGGAATACGGCCGACATGTGAAGTTACCCCACCAATCATCTCTGTGGATTCACACACGGCTACACAGCACACACGCCTATCATATGCGCGGATTGGCACATGCTATTTGCATACACAGGGCACAGATAGCTGACACAGACACATCCAATAAGAAAATATATCACAAATTAAACAAAAATATGACCGCATTCGTAGTCCAGTCAACTATAAGTTGTCACGATATGTCAGAAGAATGCTGTCTGGGGGAAAAAAAAGAAAAAGATATGCATCTTCTTTTTGACTGTGTGTACCCACGCAGTCCTATAGACAGCCCTCAAAAAAGAGGCGTGCACTTCCGTTTATATATCTGTTACAGGGAAATTGGCATTCCGGGGAAATTGAAAAAGGAGCGCTCGTTTTCACCCGCCCCCCCAGGCAATTCTGTAGAACCAACACTAGAGGGCAATGCAAGCCACACTACGTGCATAGACGTGCATAGACATGAACGTGCATGCGTGTGCAGTCTGTGCACGCACGCATGCACCACCGCACACACGCACGCGTGTGCGGACGCACGCTCATGCTTTCAATTTGGTTTATTGAAAGCATGACTGTTAAGATCAATTTATTGTGTTCTGGCTTTTAACATTTGTTTTAGTTTATCCACGACACACACGCACACGTGGATAATAACCCATGAAAAGATCTATTCTCACCCTATCGGTTTACAACTCGGACGGTCGGCGCGGGCACTCACGCCTGGAGGCGCTCGGGCGTGCCTCCTCGGCCTCAACCTCTGCTTAGTCGGCGCGCCTCCGTCATGGACAATAACTATTATCACGTGTGCGTGTGAACGCGTGTTCAGCGTTCCGCTAGTGTAGCTTCCTGGTTGCTATGTGGGGGGGAACAACAAAAGCCAGGTCCGCCTCGCATCAAAGCCCCGCCTCGCGCCTTCTCCTCCTCCTCCTCTCGCCGCCTCGCATCAAAGCCCCTCCTCCTCCTCCTCCTCCCCCTCCTCCTCCTCCTCCTCCTCGCACGGAAGTCCCGCGCCTAAAAACAAGCGCTCCTTTTTCAATTTCCGTGGAATGCCAATTTCCCTGTGACATATATACCCTGACCCAGGAAAGAGGGTGTGGCTGTGGAAAATCAGATAGCGCTATATTTCTGTAACGCCACTAGATGGAGGCAGTGGGCCTTGTGGATCACAGGTCATGTTGCAGAATGTGCTTGTTCATGCACAACACATACACAGTGAAATTGGATATGTTTATATCAAATTAATTCTTGTTTAATTATAGCCATATGTAAAGATATATCATAAACAAAAACCTGAATCATGAATTAAACAATAAATAGCCTATGCGTTGTCTGTTTCCCGTAGGCCTACGTTGTTGAATGACACCAATCACATCATCATGATTGGAATACGTTTTTTTAATTTAACCCCCGAGCAGCGCGCACTGAGTGAGACGCGAACACTCTGCTGTTTTGCAAAATAAAGGAGTCCTGCGTCTTCCCGTGGTCTGTGACTGACACCACATTTATGAGAGATCATCATATGAATGTTTATGGAGTGATTGATGATTTGAATGTGTAAACAGTAATGGATGAAGGCTGGTGTGTGGTAGGCTAGTTACCTGGGCACACCCTGCATTCGTGCATTGGGTTATCCTTAAAGGAGGTTGCACATAACTACAGAAAGACGTAGCCCATTGTAGGCTACCCAAGACTTCACTCTCCAAGAAAATATTCCAGTGCAGCAATCCCCAAAATCTTCTCGCATGTATGCGCTCATGTCTTAACACAGAGCCAGTAAAGCACTGTTTAAATGGCTGAATGATTAAGCATCTAATTTGTAGCATTGTAAATATGGTTATATTGTTTTTAATTGCTCTAATTTAATTGCTTGTACACTTGGAAATATCCTCCCACATCGACACACACATTGTCGATGTATGCCTTTACAAAATATATTTTATTCACATGTATTTTATGTACATTATTTATTAGTTTTATAGCTATACATTTTTGGAGTGAATGCATATGTTTATATGCCTGTCAGACGGTCAGACAATGCTGCATGGAACAAACAGGTTTAGACAAATCCTAAATATCCTCAGACCAGACGTGAGATCTGAGCGTGCCATACACTCAAGTCAAAGTCACGATAGAATGATAAATCCCGACAATTGCGGTGATACACTGAATAGCCTACAGACATAAATAAATAAACTTTCACTAGTAAGAGACCACACCTTCTGCTCAAGTTAAACAGTATTTATTGAATGGAATGAGATGTACAGTATGTGTATTGATGAGTGGCCGGAGTAGAGTTGGGGCGGGAGGCCGGAAAGGGAGAGGACTTGACGGAGGTGCTGATGGAACCAGGAACGGGTGACGATTGAGCCGGATTCCGTGATGAAGAGGGGGTCTTGAGGTGTGGCGTGCAGGGAACGTCTCGTGGTGACGTAGCGGAGGATGGGCTCATATGGACTGAGGGGGGAGTCTGTCCTGAAGAGATGAATGGTGGATGAACGCCCCAGCTGGTCCGTCTTGCTGCGTTTGAGGGTGAAGGTGAGGGATTCGGAGGAGTGGAAGGTGATGTCGGCCAGGCTTGGATGGTGGGAGGGGTCGTACCGGGAGGATGAGGAGGTCAGCTCAGAGCACCGGAGGAAGCCGAAAAAAGCCAGGAGGAACATGCTTTCCAGGGTGGAGGAGATGTGGGGTGTGAGGTAGCCGGCACGGAGGGTACGGAGGCATTGAAGAAGCAGGTCAGAGGTTAGGGGATGACGTCTGGGTGTGGTCGGGACTTCGCTGCGTCGAAGGCCCCGAAGCAGCATGGCGATGTGGGGGTGGGAGATGGCCGGGCTCGGGGATCCGTCCAAGAGGCGGAAGAAGAAGCCGACCCCGCTGAGGTAGACGTGGAGGGTGGAGGTGCGGAGGTGGAGATGGGAGTGGCAGTGCGTCGGGAATGCTGCGATTATGGTGACGTCAGTTGAGGGGATGGGGGTGCCGGTGTTGGTGAGGAACCTCTTGAATGTGTTCCATGCTGTGAGGTAGGTGGTGAGTGTCCTGGGTGTGAATCCGTTGATGATGTGGTGGCGTGACTGGATGAGGAGGTGACGGAGCTCACTCATCTGGGACCACTCGTGGCCCCAGATGAGTGCAGCCACGACGATTGGAAATAGCTTGTGTAGTGCTGAGGAAGGGTGAGTTATCGTGCAGGTTGGGAACGGAGGAGGCTGTGGTGAGGAGGTGGGAAATGAAGGGACGGCCTTGGGGGATGATGCGGAGTGCGAAGTTGATGTGGCCGAGTAGGGCTAACAACTGTCGTTTGGTGCAGATGGGGGCCAGGAGGTAATTGTGCAGGAGGAGGGTTATTCTGTTTAGCTTCTCCGGGGGGAGGGAGGCCTCGAAAGCAATAGTATCGAGGGTGATGCCCAGGAACTCGAGCTTGGTCGAAGGGCCGGTTGTTTTCTCCTCGGAGAGGGGGACGCCTAGTTCGGAGAAAACCCTACGAATGGTGGAGAGGCCGTGTGCTAGGGGGGCAGAGGGGGGCTCGACGACCAGGAAGTCGTCGAGTAGGTGAACGAGGTGGGGGATGTGATGGTTATTTGGGACATACGACATACGCGGACATACGACGAGGAAAAGCTTGACTCTGACACCGTATGAGAAAACGGTGATGAGAACAACTCCTCGTCGTCGGAGGCATGTACGTTTAACTCGCGCTCGTCCATGACGGAACAGCGGAGGACGCACGCTAATACTACCTGATATACTACCTGATGTAAACTATAACACTTGCACTATTGTATTAGTTTAGCTTTAGATTGTTTAGCAGCAGTGCTGCTGCTGAGATGTTTATGAAGAAAAGGAACAAATGGAACTGCTGATTGCGAGCGAAAAAGGCGATGGCTACTTGCTTGTTGGTGTTTGTTTGAGTAACGCAAGCGAAATCAAACAGGTAAGTGATACAATCGCAGGTGTATTTATACTGTGGTGATTGCTACGTGGATTGGCTGAGAGATAAGCAGCACAGGTGAACTTGATCATGAACGTGAGTGGCTGAGCAGAGGGCGGTCTCTACTCCCGAACCTACGTTGAACACAACTACATTAAACACACAGGATTACAGTCCACCAGCTCCTCTGAACACAGTCAAAAGCTGTTTGCCTCTGCCACTGGCAACACCTGCGCTTGATTACAGCCTTGTTAAATACCTAGGCAACTTGGCCTTGACCAAGCCCTCCGGTGACAAGCAATCATATAAGGCTCAAATGGCTCTTACAATTTGGTCTGCACAACTTTGATAAATGAGGGCCAATGTTTTTGCCCCTGTCTGTCTGTCTGTCTGTCTGTCTGTCTGTCTGTCTGTCTGTCTGTCTATGTGTCCAGAGCTAATCTCGTAAACTACAGAGAGATCTGCACCAAATGTCTTAAGTTGTGCACGCTGCCAGTAGGCCAAGGACGTCACTGCCCACATACACTATACACCTACGCATAGTACAGTTGACGCAATGCCACACATTGTCCCTGCAATGTAAGATTCTGCTTCTTACACAGCTCCCTCTGTAGACCACCCAGCATGGCGGCGGAGATAGGTGCCTTGCAGTGTGTCCCCTTTCTCGTTTTTACCTGTTTTGTGGTCCTCTGACACCTCAGCATATTCAGCATGTGTGAGTGCAGTGATCTCCTTGTACAATGTATTTCCTGGAATGATACACACTGTTAATGTGTGGTCAAAATCCTCTGTATTGTAAAACTGCTTAAGCGTAAAAAAGTTGGTTGCATGAATATCAAAACACGGCCATGCTTCAGACACTTTGCAGGGGTTGTGCCACAAAGCACAATTCGCAAGACTCGGGCAGAGCAATTTGTATTCCTTTTAGGCTTCAGATAAACCTGTAGCTGATAGTGATTTTCTATTTCACGTTTGTGGTATCTGACTATGCAAACCGTTCCGCTTGCAGTCCATTTTTGAAGCTCACCCGATCCTTTCTCCGAGAAGATGACCTTTTACTGTATGTAAAGCCATTCGTCTGTTCTGTGCTGCTTTGACATGCGGGCAGAATGATAATTCATCGATGCCGCCATGCAGAACCCTTTTATAATGAAGCCCAACCACAATCCAGGAGCATTTCTCGAGGTGACTAAAGCAGGGAGTATTCAAAGTTAACCTCTGGCTCGACAACACTGTAGGCCTACTACTACAGTACCACATCATTAGCAAGAGATTACATATAACTAATTAACATTAATTAATTATTAATCAATATTGTGCTTGCTTTCAGCTGCCTTGAACATTGTATTGAAATGATTGCTTCCTCAACATATTTAATAGACTCTCTAGTCGGAATCTTTTGATGCAGTGTAATCACTTCAAAGTCAAGTCCTCTGGGTTGTGTGAAAAGTATTCTTAATAAGGGTGCCTTAAGTGCCATTGTAGCTAAATCTGATGGATGAGCTGTTGGCGAGAATGTGAACCCCCCCCCCCCCCCCCTCCACGGCTTCCTCCAGGTCCAATAAAGCACTATTCCTGAAGGGCTTGACGTGCAGTGATTGAAGTATTTACGACAAGACAGAAATGTGATGGTCGCTGAGAATGCGGGTGACAGTGACGCATGACTGAGCAGATTATTGTGTACAGACTGCGGGGCGGCCCTTTGAATTGTGATGCCTCACTTTATTGTGGCGAGGTTAAAAGGCTCACCTCTCGGCAAGATGCATTGCTCTGCACCGCCGGCTCATTCTGACACAGCAAAGTCCATGTCAGCAGGGGCAGAGAGTGGTCCCTGCAGAGCAGGCAGACAGACACACCTTGCTGGAAGTAAACAGGCAGCATGCTGCATTCTACTAACTGTGGTTGGCTTTGACTGGAAAAGAGAAGTTGTGCAGAGTTTGGCATGTTTCTCCGTGCATGAGAAAGTAGAAAGGCGCAAATCTCCAAATCTCCACCAGGCGCAAATCTCCACCAGGAGGCATGCATTAACAATTATACTGTGATGCAGTAAGGTTAATCTCTCTCTCTCTCTCTCTCTCTCTCTCTCTCTCTCTCTCTCTGCACTGTACATGTCTGCGATTGGCTAGTGCAATAGCCTGGAAGGACGCTCATCCCATACCTTGCTGTAATTGCCTGGTGACGCACTTATCCCATGGCCCGGAACCGGTGTTTTCAACTGACTGTGACCCAAAGACCATCATCCTGACTATGAAGCAACGTGTTGTGATAGGTGGGTCATGGGTACATACAGTAGGAGAAGTTTCGTTATTATAAAAAAAAATGTTTTACCTGTTAATGTGCTATCTGCGGGTGGTGAGTTGCGCACAGTTTATTCTTAGAAGTACTGTAGCATTGGACAGGTCCAGTCTCATATAATTGTCTGTTTCCAACCTAACCCTCTACTTATACTTTTCAGGTATGCCAGTGTGTAAAAACCACTCTCACAGAGATACGCAGTTACAAAAGGTAAAAAGCACATTGCTGCTGTAAACTCTGCTGTAGGCTCAGCCTGACAACTTCACCAGAACTTCACAGGGACCTGGGTTTCATACACGGATCTCTTGACAGAATATGTGCATTGTCTTCTGTAGTTGTTAAGCTTGAAATACTGTCCTCGTATCACACAAATACCAAATAACAGTTGTGCATCCTTGAAAATACACGTGGACTCTCGTCAGTTTTGAATTGATAATGCTGCTTGAGCCGCTCAAAGTTTCTCCATCAACTGGCCACTGTCACATCACTTCACACATCACTTGTCACATTGCAACTATTTGTCATCCCTGCAGGTAGCAGCAGTCAGATCCTCTTCTAACGTTACTTGTGTTGCTGGATTTGTCCTTATTATGAACCCATCCATGGCGATGCTGGCTCTATATAAAACATAACATACCAACAGCCCACACTCCAAATTCACCAGTAGCCCACTCCAAGTTCAAGTTCACCCCACAGAAAATACCGCACTTTGTTCGTTTTCATCAGCAAAAAAAAAAAATTCACTATTTTTAGATGCTGGATGCTGGAAGCTAATATTTTCAGACATTATTGATGCGTATACAGAGGCCATTCTTCCAAGGATTGACTGTGGAGGGGTGCTGTTTGTAATCATATGAGAAGTGAACAGACTATATAACCAAATGTTATTACTTGGTCCGAGACCACCTGAACGGATTTGAAAAATATTCTAGAATTGAGGTCCATGGCCTGCTGACAGTGTGCACATTACAAGAAGAAATACGATAGTGATTGGCCTATATATATAAAGACATACAATATGTATGTATATATAATACAAGAAATCATCAATACTAGGAGCGGTAAAAGTATAGTTACAGAAAAACAGTGGGGGGTCATTTCTTTTGGCAAGCTAGAAGACTTGCTTCAAGGTCCAGTTGCAAATTGCAGACAGGTGCTCTTTTATATGCTTTAGTAATGCTGGTAAAAAAAAACATCTATATTGTATATATATAGGCCTCAGCGGTGGTGGGCGAGTGTTTTACCTCCCCCTCCCCAGCACTTTCTATGCTTATAGGCAGGTCTTTCATGGCTCAAAAGTTACAGTTTCCAGATCAGTTTTCTCGTAACACAATACCAGGCTTTATTGTGCACGGTATTCCAAAGACTTCATGTTTTAGCACATGATGTGTGCTACACCCAAATACATCAAACAGCACACACTCACGCACATTTTCTGCTAACAAAAATGACTAAATCCATGAAAAGGCCACTGTATTTAATTTAATAGACATAACAATACGTGACAAGGGACTAAATGCTATGTGGCATTACATTAGTTTCATCATTTTAATGACACTATTATTCAGAGGAGGAGGAGGGGGGGGGGTGTCTGAGTCATTAATGACTGACTGCCCTGTCTATTAGTGACATGACTAATGGTAACAGCCTTCTCATTTCTACATCTCAATGTCTCGTCTGTTCATGGGAAACGCTTCACTCGGTCTCTCACGTGTCCCGTGGGAGCCAATATTAAAACCCACATAGAATACGCCGAAAAGAAACATGTTTCGTCTGAAACAGGTGTGCCCTTTGTGCTAGTTTCTCCCAACGCACATCTGCCTATCGTCGCTGTCGGGTGGAAACCTTGTCCAAACCTGTTACCTTTCAGAAAATGAAAAAAAGCTCTTGTTAATACTTTTCATTGGTTCAATATTTATAAAACACACAGACACACTACCACTTTGACAAAAATAAAATAACGCATCAAAAATAGCAAAGAATTTCAGATCTACGAGCTTGCTATTTTTTGCTATCTTTGTGTGACACACAAAAAACATTAATTATGAAAAACATAAAAATGTGAAATATGGAGATAAAAGGTTTCTGCCTGACAGTAACACTATTTCAAGGGGTGGCAATACAGTGATCTAGAGCATGTTAAAATCCCACTGTCAGGGCCAGCTGTTGCTACCCGTTATATCCTATGAAAATTAAACAGTCACCCGAGTGGAACTCCACAGCGATACACACTTCTTTTTTTTTTTTTTACATATATAGCTGTGCAGCTGTGAAATCAGTCTTTCTTGCCGTTGCTGTGTCGCACATTACACTGACTGCAAATAGCTACATTTCATACAGTAAAAATGAGACCCGCAGAGCAGCAAAGCATCTTTGATATTCATGGAGCCACACAAAATGCTGCCCCGTAAGAAGACTTACCAGACTAGTTTCTGGTGAGAAGAAGAAGAAGAAGAAGAAGAAGAAGAGGAAGAAGAAGGAAGAAGAAGGAAGAAGAAGGAAGAAGAAGGAAGAAGAAGGAAGAAGAAGGAAGAAGAAGGAAGAAGGAAGAAGGAAGAAGGAAGGAAGAAGGAAGAAGGAAGAAGAAGGAAGAAGGAAGAAGAAGGAGAAAGAAGGAAGAAGAAGGAGAAAGGAGAAAGAAGAAAGAAGAAAGAAGAAAGAAGAAAGAAGAAAGAAGAAAAAGAAGAAGAAGAAGAAGAAGAAGAAGATCTACAAGCTGGTGCACTGTGATAAGTTGTGAGCTTGTAGAGCGGCTATTTTCACTATTTGTTGTACGGCGAGGTGTGCAGGGCTTAAGTGGTTTTGATTGATCGAATACTTTATTAGTCCGAAATGTAAACAGAGCGAGGTACAGTCAGACATTAAGGCACAAAACAAGTCCTGGGGACTTGTTTCCATTGTGGTCCATGGTGGCTAATCAGATCGCTCACACAATGAGTCTCTAATCCGCTTTCTTTTCTATTGAACTACACCAATCAAGCACACTGAATAGCAACCACGAATGAATCACAGAATGAGTGAATACAGTACATGAACAAATTAATTAATTTGTGAATCAATGTGAATTGCCTTGACTCAACATAATCCCATGTTATACTGTACTGATCTTCTGAGTGAATCAATCAATCAATGAACGCCAACTGCCACGCTAATTTTGCTGACACAATGAAACGATATAGCCACCCCAAATGAAAGAATGGATGCAACTGAATCAACCAACTATTGAGTCAAAGTATAGATAGGCCTACTCCTCGTCATACATTACACAACTACAGTACAAGTGAAAGTTGCTCTGTCAAAGTACTGGATTATTTGCTTTTAAACATGTAAAATGATAAATTATTCAAAAGTAGCCTACATGCTTTTAGAAGTATTCAACAGTATGAATTACAAAGTACATACAAATGTGTTGTTAATATCAATGCATTGCTGTAATGTAGAGATTTTCCAGGAATGTTCTACGAAAAATATCAATAACAGTGAAAATAGCAGATCTACAAGTTCACAACACGTCCCATCGTCGTTTTCACTATTTGAAAAATGGCTTAACCACTTAAAGCTTTCGCAGGGAAAGAGCAGATCGACAAGCTCACGACGCGTTGCGACGCGGCACGTTGTGAGCTTGTCGATCGGCTATTTTCAGTGAAAGCTTTCCCCACATTAACAGAAAACAGAAAATACACTAGCATAGAGCCCTGAGGGATTCCGCTCAACCATATGGGGTTCAAGTATAGTTACGGTATTAATTCATAATGTACTTTTCCCCTTTTCTTAGGAATGTAGGAGTCAAAAGGACAGCATTTTTGTATCCAAAAAGACAACTGCTCTAAAAAGTCTGCTTAACCCATTAAGACCAGGAACGCGTCTGTGTGTCATTTTTAGATTTCTTTGGCTATTCAAAAATAGCAGATCTACAAGCTCATAGCGCGGCACCGAGTGCCGCGCTATGAGCTTGTAGATCTGCTATTTTTGAAAAATCTTGAAAATTCGTGGCAAAAAATTGGATTATATATTTTTTTAAGCGAACATTTGTAAAATATTTAGTTCCAGGAGCCTCCAGAAGCAAAGATTTGAGTTACAAATGTCCGCCAAAAAAAAGGTATCAGCTTGTATATCTGCTATTTTTGAATAGCCCAACGAAATCTAAAGATGACACACAAGATGCGTTCCGGGTCTTAAAGAGTTAAGTACAAGACTCTTTGTTACCGCCTGCCCACAGATGAATAATCGATAACACGATGCAGGTATAGGTGGCAATAATTATAAAGTAACACCTCCAACAGGTATGGGACTGGGAGAGAGGCTCGGGGGAAATGTCACAGATTTTGCGGTGTTTACAGGCTCCTTGTCTGTCAGCTCTGACACATCTGCAGGGTATAGACTGGGAGATAACACGACGTGACGCATGGGGTTTATCACACCACCCCCCCCCCCCCTCTCCTTCTCCAATCTCACACAGTGTGACAAGATGACAATGACGTCTTTAGACCCAAAGACACATCTCCTGGTAATTGGTTGCTCTCCCTCACACCTAATGGCGCGGGGCTCGCTGCCACCCCATGCCCCCTGAGTTATAGCCTACCTCCACATCCACAACGCTCATTTGAACATTGTACACCAGCTGATTCCCAACTTGTACTGAGTCAGGGCCCTACCAATATAGGTAGGAACTATGTTAGTCCCATTGTCCAACAATTGATCGATTGATCATTGAAATTAACATGCTCTGAAATGTTCAGGCAGACCACCCTCCACCTAACACTCTGCCCTGTTATACATAAGAAAACATGAACATAAGAAACATAAGAAAATGTTTTCAATTGAGTCTCTGGTATAGGAGCTGACCAGCCACCCTGTCATCGAATTATTGGCTCAGGAATGGGACAAAAACAAAAAAATCTCCATGCATTCTGGCTTCATGGGGTGTGTAATTGATAGAAAATAAGTAATTTTTTGGGTGAACTACTCCTTTAAACATGCAATGATGTTGTTAGTAGGAATAAAAACAGAAGCACCCGGGAGGAAGTGGACCAAGAAAGGGGAGAAGCCAAACCGAGTTACTGTTTTACACAAAAAAGGAGGCTGTGCTCCCAGAGCAGCCTGGTCTCGACTGCAAAACGTAAATATATTACTTAATGACTACACAACGAAAACATACAGATTAAGTTAGGTCGCGAAACATATCTACTGCCAATAGGCCTACCTACTACATTTGTTACGTGTCCCCAGTGTGTATATTACGTGTTGGCGAGACATAACTGATGGCTGTCATTTTGTTGTGAATAAATGCATTTCATTACACATATAATACCAGTAGCCTACATATTCTATACACAGGACTTGTCCGGGAGCTATTGTTGTGTATAGGGTAAGGGTTACACATCAAGGCTGGTATAGCGGCCACACGTAACTCCCAACATGTAATATACTGTACATACTGGGGACACGCACCAAATGTAAGTATTCCCAGTAAATATGTTACGTGTTTCGAGACCTAACTTAATCTACTGCATGTACGTTTTCCTTCAGGGCCGGCCACTGGCATTTAAGCAATATGCGGTTGCTTAGGGCCACAACCACTAGGGGGGCCAGGGGCACCCCACCCCCCACTCTCACACACGCATGCACGCACGCAAGCACACAATTCAATTCAATTCAATTCAAAGGGCTTTATTGGCATGAGAAAACATACGTTTACATTGCCAAAGCAGAAAGCACAATACAACAATACAGCAATACAACCTGTATAATCAAAAACAAAAATTGGTGTCCTATAGGTGAAGACTAGCCTGGAATCTCTCACTTTGCTCCTCAGTCTGGTAAACCTCCTATTTCCCAGTGGCGGGACGGGCACAAATGGGCCGCGGCTTCTTATTGGTCTGTGGGGGGGATGGGACCAGTGGCTTCCAATGTAAAACTCGAGTCACTTCCTGACTTGCCTACGTAATTGGTGACCTTTGGAAATACGAGTCAAATACGACCCTGGCCAGACTGAGAAGCGAAGTGAGAAAAAAATCTGCGGATCGGAGCGAATCATCAGTCTGGATCCCAGGAGCCTGTCATAGTCACAGACATTGTTCACACTAATTGAGAAGCATGTGAACATTCCCACCTCAGAAGATCACTCTGCTCCTGTTCAGTCATGTCTGGTGATGGCTGGTGTCTGGTGAAGGCAGATCAGCCTTATTAATTTCCAATGCAACTTGCAGTGGTGGACAGTCACAGTAAGTACACTTGTGTACTTGAGTATTAACAGATGATACTATACTTTAAAAAAAAAACAATACTCAGGTAAATACTCAGGTTTGAAAATATTCAAAATATGCACTTAAAGCACAGTAGTCAAGTAAATGTACATGGCTACTGTCCACCACTGGGCTTTATGGTATATTTACAGCACATTTATGGACAATGAATCGAATAATCACTCACTGATCATTTGTTTTTTCATATAGATGGATATTCAATTAAAGTTCTCAATAAAACAGCCAGGTTCAGGTGAGAGTGTAAGGTCAAAATGACCATTGCCCATAACAACCCAATATTAGACTATTCTTTTCGCTATCCTTTTCATTCTATGCCTGTGTGTGTGTGTGTGTGTGTGTGTGTGTGTGTGTGTGTGTGTGTGTGTGTGTGTGTGTGTGTGTGTGTGTGTGTGTGTGTGTGCGTGCGTGCGTGCGTGCGTGCGTGCGTGCGTGCGTGCGTGTGTGCGCACACTTTGGTTATTGTGCTGGGAGTGTTTTGAGGCCACAAGCAATCTTGCTTAAGGTTTTTCCATTTTCTTCTTTTCTTTACAGAATGGGCACCCAGATAGTTCTTTAGGTAACATGTTGCTAACATTCCAAGCCAAATTGCCTCTTTTGGGAGTCTTTTATTGATTGTTCTTGAAGGCAGCCATCTAGTGCTGTCACCACACCAAATCCTATGCACTTTGGGCACTCTTTAAGTCTGCAGTCGATAGCTAGTATAACATGAATCCTCCATGGGCTCTGACTCTGAGCTGAGAGGCAGTGCAGTAATGCAACATAAATTCATATTTTCCCCTTCATTCTGCCCTCTTTGCATTGCTGTCTCTCAAGAGGAGACAGACGGTGTGTCGGGGGAAATGTATTACCTCAAAGTCAAAATGAGTCTTCAAAATGTATTTGGCTTTTCCTGACGGGGACTGATACTCGGCCACGTGCTGTTGTGTCTGTAAAAGGTATTTTGTCGCTGTCTGTCAGAAACCTTGTATCTCCATACAGTATATAAACGTTTTGTATTTTTTTTGTAAATTAATGCCCTATTTCGTCATATTAATGTTAGCAAAAATAGCCGATCTACAAGTTGACAACGCTTTGCAATGCACAGTGTTTCTTTGGTGAAAGTGGTTAAAGGGGAATTTTGGACCATGGTTTTCTTACCTTTTCTATGATCTTATGATATCTTAACTCTTTCACTGCCAAGAGTATTTTCATAAAGTACTCCCCCAGTGCCAGCAATTTGCGTTTTTTTTTATTTTGTAATTTTGTAATTTTTCATTCAAATAAATTATCTGATTGGGGTTTTAAACCCATATTACAGTTCTACCAGTAGAGAGTAACAAATCGACACATTGATGACCTCGCTGGCTCACTCGCCCCCTCCCAAACAGGCTCACGTCATATCCGGTCATAACCGGATGTTGACATTTTCGACAATCGTTGATCGGGCTAAATTACGATGTGATACACGACTACGATGACTGATCGTCACCCAGACCAAAGAGAGTAGACGTGGACCTCTCCATTCATTTTTTATACCGTGTGAAAAACCATGACTTTCCCTATTCTGGCCGAAAATGACCGCGGGAAAAAAATGAGAACCGGAAACGGAATCTGCGTCATGAAACCGGAACCCAATGAGTCTGAAGGAGTCAGGAAGCGAAAGTGATCATGAAAAATAAACAGAATAGCGCGACTACAGTCAAAAGTAAAAACTCGGGATTTCTCGTGCTGGCAGGGAGGGTACTCGGGAAAAACTCGGGATATCTCGGGGCGTGGCACTGAGAGAGTTAAGATGAATGGTACAGTAGAACATTTTCATAACTCCATCCCGGGTCCGTCACAGCTTAATACGTGCGCCAATAGGCCTTGTGCTAGATCGCCTATTTTAATAGCTTTTTTTGTGTGTTTTTTTGTGAGATCTGACGTTTGCAACCCAAAAAAAAGCTATTAAAATAGGCGATCTAGCGTGGTTCAAAATTCCCCTTTAAGTGTGTCTGTGGGTTATATAAATATCTAACCAATGAAAAGTATTAACCATAGCTAGATCCAAGATCGGATCAATTGCAACACATTTCCTGGTAACGGTTTTGGACATACAAGCTTTCTGCCCGACAATGCCGGCAACAATTTGAAAACTATAAGCTGGAATCTGATCATCAGACCTTTAGAGAATATCACTATGCGTTTCTGCTCCTGTTCTGACTCGCCAGCCAAGCCACGCGCGTGGTTTGAATAATGCATGGCGTAGAACAGCAATGAATATGATACAAACAAAATCAAAGAAAATAGAAGATCCCAGCTTGACAAAGCTTAGTCAGACAAGCTCGGGTGAATACTAATGCTTTCATACGGACAATTATATTACTATGTGTTGTGTGGCGTCTTCTGGAAACAGCACAGCTTGTTTCAGATTATTTACAGAGAGATGAAAGCGATAATCACCGGTACAGTGCTGCTGGAGCTGTGGATGTCCTCACCATGAAACACCATGAAATGCACTCTCCCCCAGTTTGCCTTGGAGGAGGACTAATTAAGCGAGCCACTGGGAGATGGCAGTAATTTACATTTTATGCCTCCATCTTTAATCCCCTGTAACCACTATCTTGTAATGACATCCAGTGAACCACTCAAGCCTCCTCTCCTTCATGCAGGCATGAGGTCTGACATCTTGTTTTTATCCAATTTACACAGTATATACTGTATGCTATATTTGGTACACTGGTACACGGATGCGTTTTGGCGTGAGCCTTCCTCACGCCGGGCATGTATGAGCATGCCTATAGGCATATACAGCGGCCCCGAGGCCCCGACACCGGGGACAGCACTCCCTCAGGTCGATGCGTGCAAGTTTGAAGTCAGTCGGTCCCATATATGGGCGGTTCTGGACAACCGGATCTCCATATATGCCTATGGGTGTATTGGTCGGACTGGCGGTCCTGGACAACCGACTATTCGACCAGCTCGACCCCTCGGGTCGGTCGGGACGGTTTTCACGATATACGATATAGCCTACATATTATATATAATATGAACTATAGATGCATGCTCACACGCACGCACAGATGGATAGAGATTTTGTGTAATTTATAGTAGCATAACAGCTATAGATATAGTCCAAGTGTACATAGACAATCTACCCTCAGGTAGAAATAAATATACAGTACAGTCTATGCCCATGTGGACAGCGGGAGGCCAGGGTTTGAATCCAGAATACACTATTACTTGGTATTTACATATAATGAGCACTTCAGCTAGACTTAGCAGAGGTACTGAATCATAATGGTACAATATGGAAGCAGGAGAGTTTGTGGTCGACACCCATAATAACTGAGATGTAACCGTCATTTGACATGCAGTTTCTCCCCACATTTGAAGTAGATTAGCATTTGGTTGGAATTGTGGCTGTGGCAGTAATCATTGGCAATAAAAATATCATACAGTTCTATTTTAACCACTATCAAGCTGGCATCCCTATTTTGAACATGTCTTTATAGAAAAAGAAATCCCAAATTGACTACATTTGGCGGAAATAGCACAAGCTCGCAATGTAGAGCTTGTTGATCTGCTATTTTCACTATTCGGCGTACGAGTATGCAGGGCTTAAGTGGTTAACTAGCTTTTTTTTTGCCAGCTGTGATAATAGATGAAAAAAACTAAAATACAAATCCACCCCTGGCTCAAGGCATTTAGTCTTCTTTCTCATCCTGCCAGGTTTGTTCCTCTGCCCATTTGTCAACAGTGATGTCCAATCGCTCAGTGCCAGGCGGGCAAATCAGCACCTTGTCACTTTCCAAGTGACAATTTGAGTCTCAGTCAAGTCTGCAGCCAGTTTGCGCCCACCCAGCAGCCCAGCCAGTCAGCCAGCCAGCCAGCCAGCCAGTCACCACCTCAAAGCGAGTGCTAAAAATAAAGGCCGGCCAATCTGAGCACACGGGTTTGCATGCAATCATCGCTACTGGACGCATCAGAGCTTTAGGGTGACTTTGTGATTGAGGTGAGCTCCTTCCATTCACGGACAAGGATTTTTTTTCCCCCTGTGCTTTAGATTGAAGACAGAGGACCCCTGTCGGAAGCTTAGTGGACACGCTTACAAAATGTCAATTTAGTCCCATAGCGAAGTAATCTAAAAGCTCTGCATTTTTCTTGTCATGCTCAGTCAGCCTCCATTTCACAGGCACGGCCCAAGGTCAGTCCTCGTACTGGCTTTAACCTGCCGAAAAGGTCAATTTAATGTGTAATAATCTATTATATAATCTATTATAACACATTACGGATATTACTGCCCCGTTGCGTGAATGCACCAGATAATGACAGACACACTCATTAACATGTAAAAATCTCAATCACAGGAAAGTTCATATCACGGCAATTAAAGGGCGAATCACACCTATTAGCCTAGCAGTATATCAATCACACCCTGGAGTCATTTGACTATTTTAATCAAAGGGATTCATCCCTGTGGATACCAGCTTGCAACAACTCTGCATTCATTGATTGATAATGCCACCATGAACTATCAATTAGCACAAAAAAAGACACTGTACGTTGAGAAATATTGAATATAATATTTGTATTTTTATTGAATGTAATAATGAGGTTCTTGCTGGTCTCTGGTCTCATTGCTCATTTTTCAAATGATTTGTTGTTGGGTTATTTTTAATTATCTGTTTATTTTGTCAGTATATGAGCGAAATGACTTAAAATCAATCAACTTTTGACTTGAAATAATAAAAAATATGTATGAAAAACCTGCTTCTCGATTATTCAATGAACCCACATGAGCACGATTAATTTGGTAATCGGTTACAAATATTGGTTTTGATTTCTGGTTAGCCCAGGTCGCCCCTAATATGACATAAATACTAATCTGTAATTTGAACCTACTCCTATCAACATGCTTTCTGTAAGATGTTTGAGGTAGCCATTGCCCACACACCACCCATACTATCACATAAGAGCACAGAGCAATAATGATAATAATATTTGAACATTTTATTTTTAACACATTTTATATTTGAACCAAATCTCAAAGTGCTACATTACAAGAAAAAAAATAGATTTTAAAAGAATTAGAATGAATGATAATAATAATTATGAAATGAATGCAATTCAGCTCAATGGTCAACTATACACAGCTAAGAAAAAGTTTTTAAAAAAGTAACACACAAGGCCTCAAAATGTCCATCTAGGCAAAAGCCTTGTTAAAAATAAAGGTTTTTAGTCCCCTTTTAAAAGCGTCAACAAACTGTGGTGCTCTCAGATGGTCAGGGAGGGCATTCCACAGCCGAGGAGCAGCTGCGCAGAAGGCCCGGTCCCCCATGGTGCGGAGCTTCGTCTTGTGGGTTTTGAGAGAGTGTTTGAATTTCCAGAGCGCAGGCAGTGGATGGAGGTCGGGGGTTCGAGGAGTTCCTTTAGATAGGAGGGGGCATTGCTGTGGATGCAATTATAGGTAAGGACTCCCTCCACCTTGTGCTCTATCCTAAAGGAGACGGGAAGCCAGTGTAGCGAATGGAGTATGGGTGTGATATGTTCAGATGTCCACACTCTCATCAGGATCCTAGCAGCACTGTTCTGAATGTACAGTACTGGAGCTTCTGGATGCTCTTGCTAGGGATCCCGATGAGAAGTGCGTTGCAGTAGTCAAGCCTTGACACACTCCACCTCACATTGGCCTCCATGACTCACTCTTGATAAGGGGATGCAGTACACCTCAACACATCCATAATGCAAATTAGTGCAGATAATGAATAATAAAGACACACTTTAAAGGGACTTGCACACACACAGGCAGATAAAATATGCGCTGAGGGATAGATGAGAAAAGGGGAGGCTAACCAATTTCCAGTCTATGACTAAAAAGTGTAATTTAAAACAAATTAAAAAACCTTTGGCTTACATACTGAGCGGGCACGAAGCCCATCAGTTTGAATGGGCACTATGCCAGTGTTATTTATTTCCTTGGCTCTCTTAGCCCGGTTTATACTTTGTTGTATGACGGTGTCATCATGTACCAAGAATAGTAGATCTGCTATTTCCGGCGTGTGACAACATCATGTGATGGAGCAAACATTAAGCATATACTGTATCATAGACATTTTTGAATCATTGCTCAAGGTCAGCAATGGCCTGAAAACTCCAGTAAACCACAGTAGAAATATTCTTGTGACAGGGTGAAACCCCTGTCTCCTCCTCATGCTGTCTTCCTCTAAGCTTTCTTTCTGTGTGTCTCCAATACTAAAGGCAGTGCAGGCTGCCAACCATTCTTACTGGCAAGGTTGGAGCAGAATGTCAATTGAAAATGTGCAAGCTGTCATACAACATGGTCGTTCAACAAAGTATAAATTAACCTTAAAGCGATACGGAGTAACATTCATGTCAAGTCTTTTTGGTGACGCAGTGTGAAAAATATACCAGTGAAAGATTTTCATTTAAAAAGTTGCACATGACTTTAATAAGCATCAATTCATTCTACTCACAACTTCGGCCATTATATCATACATAAACATAGACCATTTTCCCCATTACTTTTACATTTCACGTTTGTTTACATTTTCCCCAAAGGCACACGTTTCCCAACTTACTCAAGTAATTGAGTCAATGTTGGCTAAACATCGTCGCACGGTTAAGGGAAGTCATGGACGTCTGATCAAAGAAATCTGAAATGAGATTTATGTAAATGCAAATGGGTGCCAAACACTCAGCCCAGCTGTTTATTCATCAAGTAAATTGGCTGTTATAAGAATGACGACGAGGCCCGATAATTGAATTGCCCACTCCTGCTACGTCGCCCACTTTACCTGTGCTCCCTACTCGGAGAGACACGTTTACACTCTTTGATTAATAACCACACGAATCCACCAATAGCATCCCTGTTCTGGGGCGAACATATGGCTACATTTTTTGGCAAAAGAAATTGCTTTAGAGGGAAAAAAGGAGCAGACCAAGTATAAAGCCCTGGGGGTGTTTAAAGTGGTTAAAATAAAATCTAAATGAAATAAAGAGCTGGTTCATGAATTAAAATGACCATTCACCGAAGAAAACCTGTCCAAATAAAAGGATATAAATAAATCACATTGATATTACACCTAAATGTTTCTCTGGAGTGAAACATATTATACTCACAGGGGCAACCCAGTGGCACACCTGATAAGAATGCTTATCACACAAATAGGGCTATAGTCCTTCCTACGGTTGGCCCTAGGATCTTTGTTTCATGTAATCCATGCCTCTACCACCTTTCCTGTGTCTCTCTCTCTCCCCGGCAGAAATAAAAAATAAAGGCTACAAAAGAAAAGAGGTTAATTTTGAGCCAGAACAATTTGCATTTCAGATGGATGACAGTGCCCTCTCCCTTTGTCAGTGTTGATTTTGTCATAATTCTTTGTATTCTATTGCTGTAGCATGATTCTATGTAATTCAAACATCTACTGTAGCATGAGTAGCTATAGCCATTAATGAATCCTAAAGAGAAATGATATGGCATTGAAAGTGTCATTGATCATTAATTTTGTCGGACTAATTTATAGGCTATTTAGTTGGTAAAAATGGAAATACATTCAAGTATTTGATCTTTAGATCTGCTAGCCAGAGTGCGGGGACAAAAAGCCAATTGTCTGGTGGACCTGTGATAATGGATACAAATCGGTGGGGGTCCACACCTTGGAGTTATGGTCCACACGTCCCACTTGTTCTTCATTTGGGGTGGACTTTGCCATTTTGGAAGCTGGCAATTTCTCCTGTTTGAAAGTGGAAGGGATGTTCTTTGGTGTAATTAATTCAAGTGTGAATAAATTAATCGATAATGTTCATTTATAGGCATTTCCCCACCTACTGTATAGTACATCTTAGTTTGTTCAAACCGGCAATGAGTTGTGGCTTTGCCGCAGAATTTCCACTTGGTTTTAAATACCAGCACCGCCTGGAATGCTGTAGGTTTGATAAATAGTTGTCAGTGAACCATCAGTAAAGATGTCAGGCACTTGGTTCGCTGCCAAAGTGCCAATCCTGTACAGTAGCAACAGTAAATTGCATGTCATTGTAACACAATGAAACTTGCAAGCTAGCCGGATGCCTGCAAATCAGCTATCAGGCCGCCACTGTCCATAATTTCCTTAAATGTTACATTTGGGAAATGTGAAATATGACAGGCATTGTTTAAGCAATAATACCCAAGAGGCTGTGGTATATCGTGATTGCATCATGGCAACGAGTGTTGTTGGCGCAACGCCAAGCGGAATGCATTAACTGCCTGTAGCCATGGTATGGTAGATTATCATGCGGATGTGAGATAGATATGTGTTATACTGTAAGTTATTGTGAAAATACCTGTTCATCTCAGTTTCCTTCATAATATGTAAATGATGCCTTTATATAGTGCCTTTATCGAAAGCGCTTTACAATGTGGATTACATTAACCCATTCACGCACATGAGAGAGGAAACCACGCAATTAAGGGTTCACAGTGTCTTGCTCAAGGACACTTCAACAAGGGGGAGCCATTGATCGAACCGGGAACCTTCCTTTTCCCAAACTCTCTACCTCCTGAGCCACTGCCTCCCCCGAAATATGTGTCTCCATCTTGACAATTAGGAGGGTCCATGGAATTCACACTTCCTTGTTGACTTTCTCGGAAGAACAGCAAGAGAAGCATGTGTGACAACGAGCATTCACACTCATTAACACATAATTGTTTTAATTAAGGTGTCAGTCTGCTGAGCCCTTGTTCGGTGCACCCTGCCAGGCATCACATAGGAGTGCAACACAGACATTCGTTATACGGCATCAGACTATCACGTGAGAATGATAATTGTTTTATTCACAAAGACGAGAAAAATATTTTCAACACTTTAAGTTAATAGATTCATTACTGTAAGTAAAGAGCTGCTGCGGTGAACACAATGGCATTTGCTGTGATTTCCCGACAGCGTGGGGGGGAGAGTTGTCTGAGAACACAACACGTCCTAGGGAGGGCGATATCACTTCAAATCGATATCACAATTACTTAAAAATGTTGCCTCGATTACGATTACTGACATTTATACGTTTAAAAAAAATAGCAGCCATTCTCACTATTTGTGTACGACGCATACAAATAAAAACCTGCATGCTTCTCCTCTCTATTTGATTAACCTACAGCTAGATTAAGTCTGTTATTGGTTCTAATCATCGGTTTCGATATACAGTATTATCGGTTGACTACCCAGCCCTAAAACAGGTACACAGCCATTATGTGAGCGATCAAAGGTCACTGTTTTCCGCAGTGTGTTTCGGTTCCTTTGGAACCCAGATAAACCCCAGTCAGTGTCTCCTAGGCCGTGAATTCCACCACACCATCTGCAGCAGCCCTGTTTGACAGCCCATTTTTTAACATGATTGATATGTTGAGTTCCCGATCAGCAGAGAGGTTAATCACAGTGACAATACTGCATGCAGTGGAATTTAGCTTGCACTGTTGATTGGTCAGCTAGCGTATCAGCCCCTCGGGGCTGATAGCTGTTATCATCCCTGGGGCTGATGAGGATCATCGCCCTCTCGTTCTCGATCCTTTGATCATTCCCATCACCCAGGGCAATAAAGGCACTGTATATGATACTACAGAATAGGGTTTCATTGAAACACTATTGAGTTAGCTACAGTAGACCCATTGTGTATTGAAGTCCTTAGCCTAACTACTAGCTAACTAACTTACTTGTGCATTTATGCATTTTTTGCTCATAACTCAGTATATATATATATATATATACATACATGCATACATGCATACATGCATGCATGCATACATACATACATACATACATACATACATACATACATACATACATACATACATACATACATACATATATATTACATATATATATATATATATTCTATCGTCGGTGTCCAGGACGAACCAGCTAACTCCATTTTCAGCTTCTTTTTTTTTCATATATCAACGCTTTTGAACACCCTTTACGTCTGTGTAAAAAAAAAATTAACCTATGAAAAGTATTAAAAAGCGCCTCTGACGAAAACTTCCAACTCCATTGGATCCTCAAACTGTCCGTCAAAAACAAACAACTCCCCCCCTCTCCTCTCCAGCGCTGCCTTTTCACAGCATGAGCAGAGCGCGTTGCGCAGTGAGCGAGGAGGAGGACCACGTAAACAAACTCCCTGTAGTCTGTTAAACTATGCACTGACGCTAATGTTATGAAAACAAGTAATTATATTTCTAAAATCTAAAAGTGTTTAATGAGGAGAGCAATGTGACAAGAAGAAAGGAGTTCATAGCATTTCTGTCACGCTACTTCTACTGAAACTCCGACTCTTTGCAGAAGTTATTGTAATATTTAAAGTCCTGTTTATTATTGTAGGCCTATGTAATAAGTGTCATGAAGCATCAGGGCATTAATTCACACGTTGTGATGCATTGTGAGCTTGGAGATCCATTGTTAGCTTTTGGGAATTTTTACCCTTCCCTCAGCAGCAGAGCTATTGTCAGCTGTTCGGACTCCTAACTCCACTTGAGATGGATTTCTGTTCGTCGGAAACTCCTAACTCCGCTTAAGTCTTAATTGCGCTGGATTTTGGTAAAGTGTTGATAATATAATGACACATGCAAGTATCTGACAATATATAAAGTCGCTATACCAACTTTGATGAGGCAGTATTGCTTTGTTTTAAAAATATAAGGTTTTCTTAATTCCTGAAAAACGTATATTTTGTTTTTTCATTTCCTGAACAATGAGCGTTTTGGAGTTAGCAGGTTCGCGCTGGACAGCAGCAGATACTATATATATATATATATATATATATATATATATATATATATATATAGTGCCAAGTAAGCCTTGCTGAGCCCTGAGGCCCATAGGGCCCCTATATCCTGTTTCCTTAGCATGAGGCAGCTTAATGTACAAGAACACCCCCTGGACATGATGCTAGTATGTCGCCTTACCCCCAATCCAACCCTTGATGCTGAGTGCCAAGCAGGGAGGCATTGGGTCACATTTATGGAGTCTTTGGTATGACCCAGTTGGAGTTCGAACCCCCGACACTCTAACCACAAGGCCACTGAGCTGGTCATGGCTTCCTATGCTGACCAGCAACTTCATATCATGCATAATGCTTTATTCATTAAAATATTAAACCATAAAGTATTTTAAAGATACATTTACAGTTCATTATGAGCTTGACGCTGTGGCCAACTTTCCTACTTAGGCCGTTAAATTCCCTGAGGAACAAAGGCCAGTGCAGTGATGAAACTCCTCCATCCTCTCCGGTCTTGTGCCCTCCGATCCAGTTGTTACAAGATTTGGTGGGTCATCTAGGGGTCAGAAGCTCTTTGTGGTTTTCCATGCACTCTACGTTGTTGTTTTCTCTTTAGCGTGGTACACTAAAGAGTCTTCCTTTCCAAAAAAAATCGCAAATGTTTCTGTAGCGCAAGGGGGCGTATACGCGTTGGTTTGATAGCCCAAAGCCCAACCTTCAACCATTGGTTTCTGGTGTGTTTTGGAGTAGGTTTGTCAGTGTCCTCCCGCTAACCTACCGTATATTGTCTTGCAGGCAATGGATTACAGTCTCATTCCACGTGAGACCAGACATGTTTTGGGTCGTGTATAAGCTGTCTCAGCACGGCAAGCCCAAATAACTCCCGCTACTGTGTAGTGAAAGCTGCAGTGAAGGAAAGCATTTCATGCCAGCAGGGCGAGACAGCGGCCACGCTGTGGCCAAGGCTACAAATAATTAGATGAGAATAAACTGATTGTTGTGTCAAAGGCATTCAGGGTGTTTTCTCAGCATTTAACCACATGAACCCAGCCACCAATCCTATTCTGGAGGTGAACTTCCGGTGAAAATAGCTGACCTACAAGCTCACAACGTGTCACGTTGCGATGACTTTTGCGATGACTTTCACAAATGCCTGTGACTGACTCACTATTTCATGGCAAAACCTATCCACCTGTGTGAGAATGTACTGTAAGTCTACAGATCTACAAGCGGCATACTTTATCTATACAAGCTCACAATGTGGCGTCATGTGACGTGTTGTGAGCTTGTAGATCTTCTCTTTTCACCGCTTTTGTGTGACACTCTCGTATGACGAAGTAGGGTATTGATTTCCCAAAAAATCTTAAAATGTTGAATTACGAGATACAAGGTTTCTACCCTAAAGCAATGATATGTGTGATCTGATCAGAATCAGAATATCGTTGCTGTCGGGCAGAAACCTCTTATCTCCATATTTTAACTTTGTTGTGTTTTTTCGCGAATTAACGCCCTACTTGATCATCCTACAGCAGATCTACAAGCTCGAAACGTGGAGCGAAACGACGCGCTTTGAGCTTGTAGATCTGCGACTTTTGCTATTTTTGAATTTGGATCCTGAAAAGTGACCGTTTTGGACATACGAGGTTTCCGCCCGACAGGGACGATATGTTGATCGGTCAGGTACAGTATGTTCACACTATACTGTACAAGGAATTTGACTTGGTGCATTGCTCTCACATACAGTAGCATTACATACAGCAGATGAGAGGGGGGAATTGCTGTCCACGATGCAGTGATTATTAGCCTGTGTTACACTGCAGGCTATTGTTCTATGTGGCTGTCCAAAACCAAACTGGGAGCTGCTACCATTATTGATTTTGTCCGTGGCTGCTACAGGAAATAATTTCCTTTTATCTACTTAGTATCTGGACATTGCTTCCCCTTTACCCTTGACTTTAACCTTTAATTAATGCAAATGCTGGTCCTGGCTGTGTGTGTGTGTGTGTGTGTGTGTGTGTGTGTGTGTGTGTGTGTGTGTGTGTGACTTCTGTAAGGACACAGTTAACGTGGAAGTGTCCTCCTGATGTTCAACTGTGTAATTAAAGGAGTTAAAGGGACATTTCACTTTCAAACATGTTTGGGCCTTTGGGGTAAATTTTACGTGTACTCTGGCTTTTGTGTGCACCCCATACAGTTTATTTTAAGTTTCTTGATTCAGTATTTAGATATTTGGTTTCATCAGACACGCCCCCTTCCTATATAAACCCATTGTAACTTCAAACTAAATGTAACCATGTTAGATTCATTAAAACACTTATAATTATAATGATAATTGTCCTTAATATGTGAGGGGGCCGTGTTTTTTTTTAAATAACTTTATTCATTGATTTTAAATTAAAAATAGCCTTTGTTAAGAACAGAACCCAAAAGGAGAGTAATTTGGGTACTTGGGGATCCAACTTTCTGGCGAAAGAAAGTGGGTAGACATTGGAAGGACATTCTCGAACTATATGGTGATTTTTATTAATACTATATTGTTTTTTGTAAGTTATGCATGAAAATGGGTTAAATGAGGGTTAAATGAGAAAGAAAATTACATTTGTGGAAAAAACATCTATTCTAAAAAACATTTCAAATCTCTCATAACAAGCTCCCGGTTACACAGGTCTTGGAATGGTGTAACACTGTAAGCACCACTGTACCCAACTGCTCAACAATAAAACATGAAAAATGAAGAGGGTCACACTCGGAAATAAAAAACGATTTCTTCTTATTTATACGGAAGAATAAAAAGAAATGGGTTTTTATCTCTGTGTATGACCCTCTTAATTTTCTATTGCTGGAAAGTTTATTAGGACAACGCACCAGGCGTGGTCAGAGCTCGCCGTGGCAACAGGAACAAGTCTGACTGTACCCAACTGCTGCAACACTGATCCCCTACAACAGAGGTCCTCAACCTTTTCTGGATCAGGGCCCACTTGAACATCTAGGAAGCACTCGCGGCCCACCATCTTGGGCCGAGAGGCCGCCTTGTTAAGATGGTGGGCCGTTAAGTGGTCAGATGGGTGGGCCGCGTGCATTTTCAGAGCATGTTTATTTTAATGATCAATCAATCGATTGGGTTCGGGTTTTTCGAACAGTGGAACTAATGTGGTATACTTCAAGCTCCTACTTGTCGGTGTCACAATAAAAACAAAATTTTCAAACTTATAAAGAAAATATACAGTGAACTGAAATTGATCATAACGTTGTTATGTTATCGTGTTTTTGCCGATTATTTGGGACTCACGCACGGCACAACAGTGGAACCCATCGCTGCCCTACAGCACTGTATGCACTACATTTAATATTAGAACCTCTCAGTCTATAGACATTTTTAAATCATTATTGAAGACATATTTATTTTCTCTGGCTAATCTGACACTCCATGACCACTGACTCTACCTCACTATTTTCTGCTGTGCATTTTTAAATGTATTTGTTGTATATCCTATTGTGACATTATTGTTTTCTACTGCTGTGTTGCACTTTGGTTGGCTTCGGTCATATGAAATGTGCTCTAAAAATAAAAATTTAGTTGATTTTGACTGAATGTCCTGTATACCCAACTGCTGCCATCCCAAAGGACTTTTTTTGTTTGAGTGTATGGCATCAAAAAGTTAAGTGAAGCTGCGTAGATGGAAGATGATTGGACACATACTAAGGCAGGACCACAACAACGACTGCAGCATAGCAATGACATGGGCACCAGAAGGGAAATGAAGAAAAGGAAGACCAAAGACCACCTGGAGGCGTACCGTTGAGAAAGAAAGAAAAGATGCGGGATGGAAATCATGGTCTGAAGTGAGGACTGCTGCAACTGACCGTGAAATGTGGAAGTGCTCTGTGAAGGCTTTATTTTAAATCAGTTTTAACACTTTAACCATATTTTATACTTCAGCTTTCAACAACAGCCGATCTACAAGCTTTTTACCAGCTGCAAAGCTGGTCTAAGAACAGACAGACCTATTAGTCATCCATGTGTTCGACATGTGTTCGACATATTCGCAACATGTTTTCAATCATTGGCTATCCTGGCTGTCCTTCACTCCTTTAAGCCAATGGGGACACTTCCCCGTTTTGCCTGTCCTTTGCCAATGTGGAGACGGGCCGTCCTCCCATGCTATGGGATCATACACCCCCTCCCCTGTCTAGCGCAGGGAACACAGCTGAGCTGACCTACAAGCCCTCACCGCTTCCATCAGCGACGCGTTGTGGTCTTGCAGATCGACTGGGGTGGGGCTAACAGCTCTGCTCCGTTCATAACTGCATGTCGCACACGGACAGAGAGCAGCAGAGACAGGAGCTCCTCTACGAGACGGACGATAATACTTAACAACTTTCGCTGTTGTCATAATTATTAAAGTTCCTTAAATGTAACTTTCAATTGAAGTTTATGGGGGGAAACTTTATGGGCTGCTGGAGCTACGTGGTGTATCTCAGCGTGGCCAGTCTGACTCTGACACACACACGCACGTTGACAAGCCGCACACACACACACACACACACACACACACACACACACACACACACACACACACACACACACACACACACACACACACACACACACACACACACACACACACACACAGAAATGCAGCTGGTAATAATATGACTGTCAGTCATTTCTTCTTGTTTCTTCTTTCTTTCTTCGTTTTTACCCTTTTCTCCCCAATTTAGTCGCTATGCCAATTAATTCTTCCCTACGCACATTTCTGTGTGTTGTCAGTGCTGTGTCCTACTGGCTCACCTGCCAGTGAGGAGCCCCCACTGGGAGGACGCAGCACCTCCATCCCACCCCTCCCGCCCAACACTCCCTGCTGACAGGTGCCGCCCCAAGCCGTAGGAGTACGTGCAAGTGACACAACACGTCGTGGTGTGTTGTGAGCTTGTAGATTGGCTGCTTTTGAAAGATTTTGAAATTCTTTAACACAAATCTTTTCTTCTGGGGATCCCTGCATGGCACAACATCTGTTCAGATGAATGAGTGAGCGTGTCCAAATACATATCAATTTGGGGGTCCTTGACGTGAAAATGTTTGAGAACCACTGATTTACAACACTGTTACCTTACCACTCTGTACCCAACGGCTGACAGCCTGAAAGCCTTTTTGTTTGAGTGTGATCTAGAGATATATGGGCCAACAACATGATAGCAATTGGTTTTGACTTCGACATTTTTACAGAAAGAATAGATTAAAAAAAGAGTGCATCGTTTTTTTTTGAAGATTATGTGCGTTACTGTAAGTGAATTATCGGAAAACAAAGATCCAAAATGTCACCGTGTCAAATTCAGACAATTTACTGCAATAATTTTTTAACCAGATATTGACCAGCTTGAAAAGAGCTCCAACTTAAGACAATCTCAGAGGAAAAAGAGCTTATGGTACCTAGATTTCTTATAGTAGCCTATACGAGTGGGCACTGTGCATAGACTCGCTCACTCATTCAATGACTGACACACGCACGGACGCATGCACACACGCACGCAATCCTGCTCAGCACTGGAGCGAGTACCCCCTATTTGTACAAATCTGGACAATAAACAATTTGTATATTACAGTATACTGTATGTAAGTTTGATATGTGACTTTTGAAGGACAAACTAATAGTTTGTTTATTGTTAAGATGCATTTTATATTGTATAATTTTGAATTGTTTAATCAAAGACGATGCTGAGGTCGAATATATGAATCAATAAATATAATTTTTTGGATCAGAGCTATAAGCGTGTGGCTAGTCATTATTCTGAGCACTCTTTGCAAGCCATTACCTTTCCAGTCTGGGTCGGTGTGCATTTTTCCCCAGCCATGCATGGTGTCAGTGGTGCAAAGTAACTAAGTACATTTACTCAAGTACTGTACTGTCTGCTTTCTGTCCCTAAAATCAAAAACAAACATCGGGAAGCAGCATTTAGTTTTTATGCACCACATATCTGGAACAAACTCTCAGAAAACTGCAGGTCTGCTGCCACTCTTATTTCTTTGAAAACACAACTAAAGACCTTTCTGTTTGCCTCTGCCTTTGATTGAGGTACTTTCCTTTCCTTTCTTTCTCCTCTGTACTGTATCTGCTATTTGTATTGTGTAATTTTGTTTCCTTTGCTTGTTGTTCTGTGAAAAGCACTTTGAAAAAGTTTGAGAACTGATTTAAAGAAGGCATTTGTTGATTTGTAGAATGGGCCTCAGGTCATGGTAAAAAAAAAACAGATCTGAGTAGTTCTTCCACCACTGTGTGGTGTGGCGTTTCAGAGCCAGGGTTACGTAAGGCCGGTGCCTTTGTCCTCCGTCTCATTGTCACACACACTGTGGCTTTATTTGAAACCAGGTGCATTTTTTATCTCTTTTATGCTTGCAAGCCAAATCATTAATTCATCGTCTCTCCTCCTCGGGCTTCAGGCTCATTAAAACATTGCTTCTCGTGGAGAGATGCAACTGACGTAGGCCCCACAGCCTACTTTGGACGGCTCTTTAACCACAGATGAGGGAGTCGGGTTCTGTCTGCCACTACTGCTGCTGCTGATCTATAGCAGTGGTTCTCCAACTTTTTCATGTCAAGGACCCCCAAAATGATATGTATTTGGCTGCAGACCCCCCTCTGAAATTTTGTTGTGCCAGGGACCCCCAGAAGATTTGTGTTTAAAAAAAACTCCGCCACCATTATTTGAACACTTTATTTACACGCTACTTTGTTGATTTTTATTATTATAACAAAACTTATACAACAAACATTTATGCCCCATTTTATCCGTTGTCCATTTTAAAATAGCTGATACACAATGCCACGCGCTGTGAGAGTACATCTTCCACCTCTGTGTGCAACTCAAAATGTCATCCCTTTGTAGGGAAAATTCAAATATCCAATTCACTCAGAAAACAACAAAAGATTAAATGTTAATGGAATCAATGGGGATCGACCTCTATACTCAACCCATCTTCCACACAGGGGTGTTTATGTATGCCGACTGAGGCACTGACGGGCATTGTGGAAAAATATGGTCAACATTTAGCCATACTGTCTGTCTGGCCACAGACCAACAGTGGTGGAAAAAGTACTAAATGTTTTTACTTAAAGGGATATTTCACTTTCAAAAAAATCTTTGGTCATTTTATCGTCTACTAAGGCTTTTGTGAGCCCCGTGGACAGTTTTTAAGTTGCTTGATTCAGTATTTAGATATTTGATATTCATTACAAACCCTTTACAAACCCAGGCCTATACAAACCCATTGTAACTTCAAACTCCATTTTAACCATGTTAGATTCGTCAAGAACACCCGTCCTTGGTTCTGGTGACTGATATTGTCCTTCTAATACGTGAGGAGACTGTGTTTCTTCAATTACCTTTTTCATTTATTTTTTATATATTTTTTGGGAAAATGAAAAAAAATTAATACAATAAAAACATTAAATAAAAATAAATGAAAAAAAGTAATCGAAAAAACACGGCCCCCTCGCATATTAGGAGGGCAGTATGACTCACCAGAACCAAGGACAGGTGTTCTTGATGAATCTAATATGGTTAAAACAGAGTTTAAAGTTACAATGAGTTTGTATAGGAAGGGGACGTGTCTGATAAAATTAATATCAAATAACTAAATACGGAATCAAGCAACTTCAAAACTGTCTGGGGGGCTCACAAAAACCTGAGTAGACGATAAAATAATGTTTTTTTTTTAATGAATTTTTAAAAGTAAATATCCCTTTAAGTAAAAGTATCAATACTGCAAGGCAGAAATACTCTGTTACAAGTGAAAGTCCGGAATTAAACATGTAATTGAGTAAAAGTACAAAAGTATTGGTATCAAAATGTACTTAAAGTACCAAAAGTAGAAAGTACTCATTATGCAGAATGTCCCATTTCAAAAGTTTTCAAATGTATAAAAAATCTTTTGAAAATAGCAGATCTACAATCTCACAATTTGTCGCATTTTCAAACAGCCGAAATGTATATAGGGCTGAAGCGGTTAAAAATACCTCAAACTTTAACTTAAGTACAGTACTTTAGTAAATGTACTTAGTTACTTTACACCACTGCAGACCATAGATTGGATATTTTTGATGAAAAATGGTCCCTTCCTTTGGGAAAAAGGGGGGGACCATGCATAGACCCCTGGGGGACACCGGTCAAAGAAGTATGTATAAGGTTTATAAGTGGTTCATAAGTGGTTATAAAGGAGTTATGAACCATTCATGGCAATGATATGTCTCAAGTCTCGACACAATTCAGAAGTCATCAGCCAGAGGCATAGAAGATTTTTAATCACATGTTTTACATTTGGTTTTTCGATGAATATTACAGTACATCATGCTAGATTTTTTTTCCAGCCGTGCCATTGAATGAATATTCAGAAAGAACTGACCATGAGTATATAGCCTATTACATGCATAATGTACGTACATTTATCAGTGCTGTCAGGTGGAAACCGTGTATGTCCAAAACTGTTACTTTTCAGGAAATAGAAAAAAGAATTGTGTTCCAATGGATCCAATGAAGTTATTATTTAGTCACTGTAAGCTCTTGTTCTTTTCATTGGTTCAATATTTATAAAAACACACAGACACACTTGCATGTAGGCCTACACCATTACTTCTTTTTTTTTAATCTAAAGTTTCTAAAATAGCAGATCACAAAGCGTCGCATTGCATTGTGTTTTGTATTTTCACTACTTTGGTGAGACACTGTTGTCCACAAAGTAGGGCATTCATTTATGAACATACATAAAAAGTTGAAATATGGAGATACCAGGTTTCTGCCCGACAGCGACGATATGCATACAGTAATAGACGATTGATATAACTATATTTAACTTGGATGAGAATGACAGGACAAAAAATAGTCTTGTCAAGGTGAGTGACACCTCCCGTTCCCATTTCTATGTATAATTTACAAGCAGAAATGACACTTCACAGCTTCATAGCATTACTGGAAATGAAGGTAGAGCGCATGAATCCCTCCACACACTGTTAAAAGCCTTTCTCCATAATGACTGTGTGTGTTTATTACAATTACGCCACAGTCCATAACAATTATATTCCTATAACCTGCCTGCCTGAAAAAGAAAATATTTAATATATCAACGCAATTAACCACTTGAACAACGTTCGTACAGCATTCATATTCTGGGGTTGGGGGACAGTAGTCAAAAAATAGTCGATCTACAAGCTCACAACAACGCCTTGAGAGATTTGGTATAGCAGGGGGAAAAAACGGTACAGAACCAACTCAGGTCCAGTTTAAGTCTAAAGGGTTTAAGTGCTATTAATGTACATATACATTAAAAAGTTTGACAACGTGTTTGTGCTTGTTCTTTCCTCTACAGCTTTTTGATATCAGTTCATAAACCACTTAAACCCTAGCATTGATATTGTGGGGAAAGCTTTTGCTGAAAATAGCCGATTGACAAGCTCACAACGCGTCATGTTGCGTTGCATTGTGAGCTTGTCGATCTGCTATTTGAGAAAAAAATACACTGGCATTGAGCCCTGAGGGACTCTGGTTACCCATATGGGGTAAAGTCGTTAAATGGCAATTTTGGCATCAAAGCTTTGCAGCAATTAACATGCACCTCGAATGGCACCCTGCTCCACCCTGCTCTCTGTGTGTGTGTGTGTGTGTGTGTGTGTGTGTGTGTGTGTGTGTGTGTGTGTGTGTGTGTGTGTGTGTGTGTGTGTGTGTGTGTGTGTGTGTGTGTGTGTGTGTGTGTGTGTGTGTGTGTGTGTGTGTGTGTGTGTGTGTGTGTGTGTATGTGTCAGTCAGTCAACCCTGTCCCCCTGCCAGCAGTGCAACAGTGCCCCCTATGGTGGTGCAGAGCATGAGGCCCTTCATCCGTGACAAACTGCTGACTTGATTTGATTCAGTGGTGGACAAAGTATTCAACGCCAGCACATGAATCAAAGTATAGATACTCCTTGTCCTGGTCAAATATTACTCAACTGCAGGTGAAAGTTGCACATTTGTACTTGAGCTGAAGTATTGGAGTACATTTGCTTTTAAAAATACTTCAGTATTCATATTCTTCCACAAAAAACAAAACAAAAACAATAATAGGGAAAATAGAAGATCTACAAGGCGCATTTGTAGATCTGCTACCTTTTAAGCATTTAGAAATGTATTGAAAAACCTGAGCGCATTTTAATGCCAATACTTTTGTACAACGCCTTTTCTTGTAAAAAAATGTATTTCTGCATTTGTGGTGTTGCTACTGCTACTTCTACAGGATGTAAAAGAAATCTGAGTAATTCTTCCACCACTGTGAGCTTGTAGATCAACTATTGTCGGTGTGCGACGCCGTCGTGTGACGGCGCATAAATGAGGCGTTAATAATACCCTCATTGTCGCCACCATAGCTAGCCATGAAGGATGGTTTGTCCATATTAGTCAAATGACTGTTTCTATGCCTGAGAAAAGCTAATGACATACAGAGGTGTATGTAATGTACTGGAACCCCATTATGTCTTCGCTACACCATCTTAATAATCTGTGGATATTGGCCCTCTCTACTGCAAAAAAAATAAGGACTTTCACCCTCAGCAAGCTTTACAAAAGATTACGATTAACCCCCAATTTACAGTAACCATGATCTCTTCCTATATAATGTGGTATGGGAAATGTGATATGCTCCGAGGTGATTGGAGACAACTATATGCGGCAATGGAGCATACAATTTAGCAATTTGCATGCCGTGATGATAGGCAGAGGAACAGGATTGCAGTTCTAGCTCACTTATTGCCAAGGTCACAAGATATCATTGGACCTGTATTTGTCAGAATTGTAGAGCAGTGGTTCTCAAAGGGGGACCCCCCGGGGGTCCATGGGGGGCTTCCAGGGGGTCTCCAGCTAAAGTAGTGATAGTTAGGAACCAAATGGACCCTTACCGGTCTGTAACTCTGAGTGTACAAAACGGAACCATATGGTGGTCCTTGAAATTAAAAAGTTTGAGAACCATTGATATTGTAATTGTATAGCAGATGTCCACATACCAGCTCTGACAGTGTGATCAAATCGGTTCCAGAAAGGGTTCTAAATGTGATGGAATTGATTCTGGTTCTTTGATTTTCGATCTGGTTCCTATGGTTCCTCCGTTTCCGGATCGCAACCCTATATCCGTGGCCAAATGCATACCACATTGGTATTCTCTCGAGCCAAACTGTTGACTCACACAACTTTTAAATGCACAGTCTGTGCAACGGAAGCTCTGAAAACATATAAGCATATGTCCGCCCCCACCTCATGCACCACTCCTGTTTCGTCTTTGCAGTCGCGTAAATTTGTAAATTTGTCCGTAAATATAATTAGTCTAAGCACATAGCTTGCTGGTTATCAGAAGTGGATATTAAAAAATATATTGTAAAGATATTTCAAAAATATATTTTCGCGAACGGAAATTCACGAACAGATGACAGCTTCCTTTCTTGGCTTAAAGGTAGGGTAAGTGATATTTTTGGGTTAAAACAAAAAGTATTTTGTTAAAAGGTTAAAGCACTATATTCTGATAGTAATCATTGCTATAGAGTGTTTTTTCAGTAACAGGAGTCTCCCCGTCTCTCCAGCTCTTTAATAAACAGAAAATACATTTTCTGGTAGGTGTCAAAATCTCAGCCAATCAGGAGAAAGTACCCATTTTTAAGCTTAATTTTTATAGTGTTCCAGTTCAAATTTTTCCTGCTCATTCCTGTCATCACTTCCAATTTCACTTGTTTAATCTATATCCTGATTGAGTTCTCTATCCTGATTGGATAAAATTGGAAATGAAACTGAAACTGAAACGAAAATGCATTTTCTGTTTTATAAAGAGCTGGAGAGACATGGAGACTCCTTATATGGACAGGACACTCTAACGAGCACTATCAGAACATAGACCCATTTCGCAATTATTTGAATAATTGCAAATCACTTACCCTACCTTTAAAGGGAGTGTAGTTCCATGTAGCATTAGCATTCAGATATTGGGAATAGTAGTCTGGCTACGCAAGACTACCAAATAGGGGGTTCTTGAAATTGAAAAGTTTGAGAACCACACTAGTTTCAGAGTAATCAGGATCGTGCGCGGGGACCACAGAATTGCCTGCATGCGCTTGCACGGAGCAGGTCGCCAAATTACGCTCCCATGGGGAAGGGGTTTTTCTAATTAAAGGAAAGTTGCTTGGTTCCCTAATTAAAGCTGGAATAATAATACATGATTTGATTATAAAAGTTAATAAAGGTCTTACTAATTAGGCTTTCGGACGTGGATGTGATTTGCAGAATGTGACAATGAGGAGGAGGCAGTGGATGAGCTCAGTTGATGGTGCTGACATACGGTAAGGAAATGTTCTTTCTGCCAGGCTTATAGGCTTACATGGATTTGGGTGGCTATTATTCATTCAATTATGGATGGGTGTGAAATCCCTTTTTATGTTAATGAACTAATCAATATCAAATTAATAAGGCTTTTTTTAAAGCCGCACATGTTAATGATTTACTGACAATCAGAGGAAAGAACAGTATCTGAATCCAACATAAAAAAGGCTTATTGCACCGCACCACCACAGCCCACCCACACTTCCAGTTTGGAAATCCCATTTGGGGGTTTTAATCAGAAATTGCCACGTCTCTATAACCCAGGAATTATCAGTATAAAGAGCAAAAAAGCAATTAGTGCTCATTTATACATGGTGCCTTCTTTGACTCCTTCTACATTGTTTACACGGAAGGAATAACGGAAACTGCTTTGTTGGCAACGCATCTATCATCACAGGGTTCATGTAGCAGATTTTCAATTTCCTCTTTACTGCTCACCTGCGTGTGTATGTGCACCTCATGCTACGACGGAACAAAAGAGCGCTGAATAATTGCTCTGCCACGCTCATCCTTATTGGATTTTGTCTGCTTCCAGCTTGTATATCTGCTACTTTTGATACTTTTGTGTGACGCTGTAGTGTGATCAAGTAGGGCGTTACAATTTACGAACAAAAACAAAAAAGTTTGAATTTGGATATAAGAGCTTTCTGCCCGACAGCAACGATTTGAGAACAGGTATGGGGGGGGGCAGAGTGCTGTCTGTCGAGGGTTTTGGCTTCTTCCCCTCCTATAGGAAAGAATGTAGGCCAACTCAGATAGGACTCTCCGGTGCAGAATGGGGGTCCATTAGGCGGTAGCAGGTGCGCTTCAGCAGCCAGGAAACGCTGCCAAAGCTATCTTTATAAGCATACATTTTTGCTGTGCAAGTTGCCTAACAGATGACCTTCCGCTCTACACTGGGCCCATACTGAGCAGCCGCTTTTACAGTCCCCCCATTCATGAGTGCTGCTTTATAGCTCCTCTCATAATGCCACCTTCAGCCAGCAGCGTAATGTGTTTGTGTGAGAAGCATAAAGCACATAATGTGCTATAAAATATGTCCTTTAATGAACTTTATGGCGAGAGTGAAGTGTCCGAGCATCCATCTGACCTAGGTATGGGGAACATAATGAATGGCTATACTGGCTGGCAGCGTCCTGCGCTGGCCTTGTTTGGGAAAAAGCGATTTGTCCTGCCCCGTGCCTCTACATCGCTTTCTGTCTGAAAGGTTGACATTTCCGACTGAGCTGAGGGTAATTGTTAAGGTTTCAGACGCCCCATTATTCTGTGATTTGTGCAGGTTTCATTTCATAAGGAGCCAAGGAGGAGATGTTTTTACTTGACCAGGAATACTGTGAACAAATTAGCTTCACACTTCTAGCAGCTTGTTAAAGACAACAAGGTCAAATGAAGTCATGTCTTGCCATGCCTGCAGCTTTGCATCGTTGGTAAATTGTCAGTAGTCATATCTTCCTAATGTTGTCCCTTTTAAAGACGTTACTCCTTTTTTTTTAAATAGTTTTACTCGCAGAATGCTTTATCCACGAAGTTTGATCCAAAGCTATCTTTAGCGAACGCGCTCAGATCTGCGGAGTGTGGCTGCATGCGGGCTCCGGCCGGCTGTGATGGATGATAGCGGTGAAGGAACGGAAAGGGGCACTGGACATGGCAGACCCTTGCACCTGAGCAGCAGGGGATGGGTCGGCCTCACGCTGTTCGCATCATTACGCAGCCTGAGCCCAGACCTCTGCTGCTTCCCTGATTGATGGGTTCCACCAGGCCCAACAGCCCAATGGAGGCGCTCCATCCAGGCTCTAGAACCCGTGCCCATCCATCTTGAGTCCTGTATGGTAAAGAGTTGCTCTACTGTACTCAGCCTGTCTTGGGGGGAAGAGCTGATCAGTCTTAATCCTGCTCTGTGATTAAATGGGGAGATGGTCACGTTGAAGGCAGGATTCGGTATCCAACATACATTTCCAGAAGCGTACCAGGGAAATGTGAGTGAGTACAGCTGATCATCACATATTATGTAATTCCATACATCATATTGCGGTGAGAACCCACATGTGGCGAGGCTGCTGGTAGAGTACTCTGACAGTTCTTTTTTTTTTCCATTTCATATTTTTACTGAAACGGATTGGAAGCAGGAAAGCTAAGACAGGGCAGATTAAGTGCAGAGTACATGGTGAAATCCAGAGTTTAACTCTGAAAGTGTTCAAATGAATGCTACAGATTTGACTGTGTAGTTAGTAAGGCAAGGCTTTAGTGAGATACAATCTAGGGCCGAAGCTGTCCAGGAGTTATGTTAAAGGAGTTTAATGCTGCCTGCCTGATTTTTCCCTACATTTCCCTTCATCCTGCTTTTGTTTAGAAGTTGGTGTTGAATTACATACAGCACCATTAAGGAGGATGATTCTCTAAGCGATGGAGAGCAGGAGTGGAGAAATATAAATGCCAGTAGGAGGTACTGTTTCATTTTTGTATGTGGTTCTTTAACCACTTAAACCCCAGCATCGTATTGTGGGGAAAGCTTTCGCAGGAAAATAGCAGATCGTTGCAACGTGTTGTGAGCTTGTCGATCGGCTATTTTCTGCGGAAGCTTTCCCCACAATAATAAGAAAACAGAAAAGACCCTAGTATAGAGCCCTGAGGGACTCCGATCAACCATACAGGGATTAAGTGGTTAACTAGTAAAGGTAGAAACGTTTAAATCTCCAGTAAATATTTGGCTGCCACAGTGAGTGAGCAACTAGCCTCTGGAAGCAGACATTTGGCCTGTGGACAACTCCCATCTGCTCATTCATCCTGTGCAGTGGACAGTGGAAGTACTCAGCCCCAGTACTTGAGTCAGAGTATAGTCGATCCTGGTCAAATATTACTCAACTACAAGTGCAAGTTGCTCTATCAAATCTGTACTTGAGTTAAAGCACTGGAGTACTTGCTTTAAGTATTCAACATAAGTACATTTGAAGAGTACAAATGACAAACTACATTTTCTTTCATTTTTACATTTTACATGTATACGTGTTGACAAATTGTGAGCTTGTAGATGTGCTATTTCCACTTTATTTGAAATAAGGCTTAAGGGTGTGGTCGCACTCGAACTGGAATTTTACCTATGCGGGCGGATTCTTCCAATGCTTTTCAATGGGAATGGAGCGGTTTGTGGCCAAAAAACGCTCTGTTCGCCCTCATAGGCAGAATAAAAGTTTGGTGTGACCATAATACATAATGTACCTTTTCCCTTCCTAGAAATGTAGTGGAGTACAATATTTGTAATTTATCATATAGTGGCGCGAAAAGACGTATGAAAAAATACAAACACTCAAGTAAAAAAAGGCCTACAGATACTTACAAAATGAACAGTAGGCTACTTAAGTGCAGTACTCAAGTAAGTACTATGTTACTGTCCACCAGTGGGAACCACACATTTGGCCTGTGGACAACTCCCATCTGCTCATTCATCCTGTGCCATCCACTCTGTCGGCTTTCCCGCTGGCTACACACAGGAAAATCCTCAGTGTTCACTAAGACCTGAGGCCGATTCTACAAATGATGTCTTCTAAATCCTAACCTTTTTCTGAAAAACGTATGTTGTTATATCAGTGGTTCTCAAACTTTTTCATGTCAAGGACCCCCGAAATTACATGTATTTGGCGAAGGACCCCATCTGAAAATATGTTGTTCCAGGGACCGCCAGAAGCAAAGATTTGAGTTTAAAAAATAAAATATTCAAAGATTTGCACACATTTGCACGATCTTTCTAAAAAAGCAGATCTACAAGCTATACGCTTGTTTATATGCTATTTTTGAGTATAAATAATGATTAAAGTGGTTATTAATGATTGAAAGTAGCTCAAATCTAAAATGACACAGATGCTTTCCCGGTTTTGATGGGTTAACTCTCAGTGCACAAATGTAACCAAAGGATCCATTTGGTTACATTTTTGGTTACACAGGTTACAAATGGATAAATGAACCCTGAGACTTTGACTGTGTAGCTCCGAAAAAGGTGAGTGGATGATCCACAAATGAACCAACGCAAAAAAATAAGGACCATACCTGTGTCTGGCATGTTTAGCATACTTTAACAAATCTATCTTTTAGTGTGATAGACTCTGCAGCTGTGTTCTCATAATATTAGAACAGCTGCAGAGTCTATCACATATATTATATGTGCTTATATTATAAGCAAGGTAGCAACACACTCATTAGTCCTGTGAACAGAGGGCAACGTGTTCCAATGTGACTGACTTATGTGATGATGAGTGGGTGCATCTAATCACAGGTAGAGTTATCTTAGTCAAACACTGTGCAAAGCCTCTCTGCTGCTTATTAAAGAAGCCCTAATCAAAGCCATCAAGTCACATTTGAAACAGCAGATGTTCAATTATGCACATATATTTTCCAGTAAAAGTAAAGTCACACAACACACACACAACAAGCTACCTTCAAAACCGATTAACGTCTCGCATAACTCTTTCAACACAGTGGCAGTGGTGGCGGCGTGCTTTTGCCACACACACCAGGAAGCGTTCCAACTTTTGCTCCAACTGGCAGCGCGAAGTGTTCCGCAGGCATGGAGCATAGATCAATGTTGCATGTCGGGGAAAGTGATTCATTGCGTTATGAGATCATCTTCAGGACGTGAGGACAATTAGTCGGATGCAATCGCCACCCCTCCATCCATGGGGAAGGAATTGCGATAACAAATGAATACCTTCCCCTCTGCCCCCTTCGGATGCTCCGCCACTGCAAGCCAGATGCAAGAGCCAGATGTACACAGCTTGTCTGCAACGTCGCCGCTTCAATAACTCTCATTACAGTAATTGTTGCTTAATGTTTTCATAATCTGCAGCTTAGAGGGAACCCGTTTCCCCTTCCTCTAATACCATTGCTCACCTCCCTTGTGGTCCCATTTTTTATTTATTTATTTTTCTTTTCACCCCATGATAATGAATGGGGATCCGTCCCAGCTGGCTGCGTTCCCTGCATCATGGAAAGTCTAGAGGCAGGCAGAAGCGCTGCTGGCTTGAGTGAACGACAGGGCGATCAGAGGAGGGTCAGTGGATTGCTCTCCTCTGCCATAACGAGTCACTCACACATCAACACTGGCACGGGCGGCTCGACATCTGGCACTCAGGTGGCTGTGCACATCCACACAGTTTACTTACATTTCACCTCGGCCGTTATTCAGAATGAGAGATTGCCTGCTTAGCCTGGCTCCGTGGAGTTTTCTATTCAAAGTCACCCACACACACACACACACACACACACACACACACACACACACACACACACACACACACACACACACACACACGCTGCAGATGAAAAAAACATAAATGATGCATTATGTGAAACTAAAGGTATCAGTTTTTCTTATTCTTCTGCTTTTTCTTTCCTTTTCCTTTTTTTTTTATTTTACAATTTACAATTGAGTCATTTAACAGACACTCTTACCCTGAGCAGTTTACAAAATGGAAGATCAGAGTTAATATGAACTCTTAGTCACTAGGCCCTGTTCAGACTGGCAGCCCAAATCCAGCCCAAATCTGATATGTGCCCTATATCCAGATTGGAGTCACATTGTTTTAATGCCATCCGAACAGCAAAAAAACACATGGAAACGTTTTTGTTTTTTTGCAAAACAGATTTAAATCACATTCTTGTTCAGACTGCATCAAACCAACCTGACTCCAATCTGTAAAGGAAATCAGATTTGGGCCAGTCTGAAAAGGGCCAAAGATTTGATATGCTACAAAGTAACTAATACCAGGTATACATCAAACATATCAGAACTTAATTGGTTAATTAATAATGTAGTGAATGTCAGTGAAGTACAGATACTCAAAATATTTACTTAAGTATAATACTCAAGTATATGCACTTCGACCACTGCAAAAAACAATTAAATGTGTATTATTAAATGTGTGTCTTTCAAAGGCGAATTTCAAAGTTACGCAGATGTCATTGGAAGAGAAAAGCAGTGAAAAGCATTAATAGGAAAGTGTGTCTGCATTCTGAATAGTGTGAACCTCCGAGATAAAAATGGAGCCATTATTTTGAGTCCCTCCAATAAAGAGTAACAGCTCAGATGATTGATAGCATGTGGAGAACCTGTGAATGAGAAGGATTGAAAATGCCACCGACACCGCGAAGATAATAGACTTACAGAATGATTGTGCGTGGCTGAAAAAAGGATTCTGTTGTGGAGGCAGTGTTATCCCTGGGGGATTAATTACTAAGTAATAAAAGCTCTTCATCATCAGTATAAAACTGGCAATTACATACTTATCGTGCTCCTTATCTATTTGTGCCAAGATAAAGTTTAGCCATTCCTACGCTTAGAGTGAACTCACTCATTTACTCTGAAGGTCAGACTTGGCTAATGCAGAATTCCCTATGACAGTGTGGTTCTCAAAGTGGGGTCCGGGGGTTCCAGGGGGTCCCCAGCTAAATTAGTTAACCACTTAAACCCCATATGGTTGAGGGGAGTCCCCCAGGGCTCTATGCTAGTGTATTTTGTGTTTTCTGTTATTGTGAGGAAAGCTTTTGCTGAAAATAGCCGATCTGCTATTTCCAGCAAAAGCTTTCCCCAAGGCCCGGACGGCTGTCGTAGCGGTTCAGGCACCTAGGCTGCTAATGCCTGACAGTGTGTCGCGGGTTCGAATCGACGACCTTTGCTGCGTGTTACTCCCTATCTCTCCCTCCCCATTTCCTGTCAGTCTACTGTATTCTATCAAATAAAGGCAGAAAAAGACCCAAAACCCCCCCAAAAAATAAGCTTGGGTTTAAGGGGTTTAAGGGGTTTAAGTGGTTAATATAGCAGCAGTTTAACCGCTTCCACCCTATACAGAACATCGGCTGTTTGAAAATAGTCGATCTACTAGCTCACAACGTGTCGCAATGTGACGTGTTGTGAGCTTGTAGATCTGCTATTTTCAAGACATGTGGGGGAAAAAAAGTGGAATAGTTTTGAAACATTTTAACGACACAAATCTTGTATAGGGAGTCAAAATCTTTTCAGATGGTCACACAAATCCATATTAATTTGGGGGTCCTTGACATGAAAAAGTTTGAAAACTGTCATATCCTACTGGAGACTAGCCCTGTAATGCAGATAGAAGTAGGCCTTACCCGTCACACAACAGTGTCGCTCACAGGTACTAAACACTTGAGTGTGCAGTAGGCTACAAAAAGGATGATGACCTTTACAATGATTGCCACTGCATGGTCTTGCTTAATCATGTCTCTATAGAGCTACAATCCCTAAGATTTATGTCCGTTGTCTCCCTCTCCCTGTGGAGAGACTGGTAATTGCAATGATGTCCGAACTACAATGTCCGAACTACACACTGTCCAATCCATCCAGTCCAACCCAGTGAACCATCTGCTTCAAATAACATTATTGACATTGTCAACCACTCGGTGTCCTACCCAACACCGGGGTGAAAGAATTCTCTGTGGAAGAGTAGGGAGATCACCTCCAAATACTGCAGATATGCTATTTCTATTGTACTAAATACTCTGCCATACAGATGTGTTGAAATGATGTTGTTGTTGTCAAGTTATTATTTGGGGCATTTTTAAACCTTTACAATGATAGTGGAGACAGGAAATGTGGAGAGAGAGAGTAACGGAGCAAATGGTCGGTGATAGTCCAGCTCATTTTACTGAACTACTTTGTTATTGGGTCACCCTAAATGAAAGTTTGGACCTTTAAAACACCACGGTTTTTGTCTTGTGGTCATTCTTAAGGTATAAGTCCCTTCACAGAATTGCATTTGTTCTCACAAATGAGGATTCCATCTTCACCTGTCAAAAGTAGCACTATAATCACAGTATCCAAAGAAAACTCCAGCATACTGGAAGCAGTAATGATTACTAACCAATCCATCTGTATGGATCTGAACGCATTCATTTCTCTGTAATTATCTCACACCGCGCATTGTGCCATGCCCGTGACATTTAGCAAGGACTTTTTCACTAAGTCACTGGGAAGGGCCAAGATGCCATTAGGTGATAAGGTTCATTTATTGTGGGCGCTCTCATCAGCACATTTTTTCCTGCCTTAAGGCATAAAATACAATCCAGACTGATTAGCATCAGTCCCATATCGGGCGAAACATAATAGCCCTGCGCCGAAGGTGAGGCGGCTTCTGAGGCCACTGACAATTGGCAGAGAATTGTGTGTGCGTGCACGGTTAGAAGATAGCACTATGGCTTTGTGTCTTGACTGTTGCTGCTTGTGTGTTAGGGATGTCACAATTATTATATAATAATCGGCTAATCACAATTATTTGAGATCATCGCAATTATTTTTTGCATGATTGTCATAATCGTTTCCATGTTGAAAAATGTTCATACATTTAAAAAATATATCGTGGAAATAGCAGTTCTACAAGCTCTCAACGCGGCTATTGTATATCGATACATACTATTTCCACCATTTTGTAACAGCTTTTGAGTATAAAATTTCACACTCACAAAAGAGAGAGGTGGTGGGGGGGGGGGGTGAGGTAAGCGTCTAAATTAAGTTATTTTGTATTCAAATTTTGCCAATGTGCATGTGTCACTGGGAACTCTGCAATTAACACATTTGAGAATAATAATGACATGTCCTTCACTGTTAGTTTGTACTTGGAATAACATTGCTGTCAGGGCCTATTAAAATTGATATAATGACAAATTAGGGAATCAAGGGAAAGCGCCAAACGGGGCCTCGATGATTGAAACGCTCCAGTCCTCTATTCGCACCCTTGGGAACCACAACCCGTACTGCACAATTTTGGTTTCAGTTATCCAACTGCTAGGCAACCTATTGTATTCCCTTCAAATAGGATTTGAGTGAGCATTTAATGATACAGTAAGCCTTTTATTCGCCCCGGTACTGTACATTGAATTGCCTTTACAATCAGGTGTGATCTATTGCACGCTGCCTTGGTGCTATCTAACGATGACAGAGAGACACGGAGCCATAGGTCCATCCAACGCCTGTTTGGTGGATGTAATGCTTAGGACAGCTAATTAGAGAGGTTGGTTGTTCTTTGATTTATATAGCCTTTATACCACCCCTTAATCAGCTGAAACCAATGATCCGTGCACGGACACAACCCGTTTAATTAGCGAGCGTGTGATCGTGGCAGAAGTGCTGCACTCCGTGACGAGTGCTTAAGACTCAATAAGATTGTCACATTTTCTACGTTGATAATTCAAATAATTGACGGGTAATTGTTCACCAGAGCACATTGTTCAGGTTGCATCAAAACAACACACAAGCCACATCATGTGCTTAGTTGGAGATCTGAGAGAGGTGCTATAAATCAGTATAAGGGCCTGTTTCCTATGGCAAGTATCTGCCTTACACAGGCATCGTTAGGTATCGTCGCTGTCGGGTGGAAACCTTGTATGTCCAAAACCGTCACTTTTCAGGGAATGGGAGAAAACAACCGTGTTTTAGTCACAAGCTCTTATTAGTACTTTTCATTGTTTCGATATGTATAAACCCACAGATTTAACCACTTTCAGTTTCTAATATAGTGAAAATAGCAGATCTACAGCATGTAGATCTGCTATTGATGCTACTTTTGTGCGACACTGTTGCAAGACAAAGTAGGGCATTAATTTACGAAAAAGACGTTTCTGACCAACAGCAACGATATGATCATAATAGTATTCTTCTCTATACAGATTGATGTATTTTCATTTCAAATTGATGGCTTCTGGAAGTGATTGAACAATGGACATAAGCTAAGACAAGCTTAACACATGCTGTTTATAAGGAAATGGCAACAGCATGATAATATACTTTAGATAATAATACATAGTATAATGCATATTTATGTAAGCACAATACGCTGTGAGTGTAGTCCAAGAAAGTGATGTGAAAACAACAACAGTCAGCAGAACAGGCTGGTGAATAGGTGAATAAGTCAGCAGTGTAGTGCAATGTGTTCTATGATGTTCTGTTGCACTACTCTGCCCTACAAAGCCAAAGTGCAGTAACTACGTTTTTTTGACACTTATGTCAAGAACAGATATACAATTAGCGCAATATACCCCCAAATAGCCATAGCCACTGCCTGTGGCCCCCTATTCCAAAGTGGCTTAACAAAAACAAACACAAGGTCACAAAATGTGTCACATCCAAGGGTCATCACCATGCTGGCTTGTGGTGGACATTTTTGACATAAAAAAAAATTGGAAAATTATATTACCAGAAACAAACAAACCTTTACAACTCCCTTACACACCGGGGGCGTTTTTTTCATGCGAATAATACGTAAATATTTTTTGTAAAACCTTATAAAGTCAATGCAAGCTTCCACGGAGCGAAAAAGCGAAAAGGCGAGGCGAAAAAGCGTATTTTAATTATTCGGAACAAGTCCGAATTTTCCGTATATTCGCATAATCGCCGGACGCCGGTGTGTAATGACCTTAAAGGTCATTACACACCGGCGATTATGCAAATCGCCGGTGTGTAATGACCTAGAGTGCACCTTAGAGTTCAAATGGAACCAAATGGACCATTTGGTTCCGAGTTATGTTATGGGCGTCCGAGTTATGGGGGTCCTTGAAAATAAAAAAACTGTACCAGTGTCATACATAGTGTCATTGTAAACAAGTGACATGCATATTCTGAGGAAAACCTGGAGACTGAGACATTTAGTAATCGAGTCTTAAATAAAAAATAAAAATTTAAAAAAAGTCTAGACACATTTGTCACCGTTGTGACCTTGTAGATCGGCTATTTTAGCTTCTTTATAAAATCTTAGGGACATTTTTGACAATAATGGCATGCCCACATTTTTTTATATAATTTCTCCCTCCCCACACCCCTTTTCTCTCAAAAAATAAAAAGTTGAAAGGTAGCCTATAATGGTCCTCCTGAATGGAACAAGCAGATTTGCTTTCCAAACAGTCAGTAACTCACGTTGAGGGGAATATGCCATCAGGATGCCCTGTCTGTCTGTCTGTCTGTCTGTCTGTCTGTCTGTCTGTCTGTCTATCTGTCTGTCTGTCTGTCTGTCTGTCTGCCTGCCTGTGTCTCTCTCTCTCTCTCTCTGCAGCAGAAAGCAGCAGGGCATGAGAGAGACCAGTGGACCGTACGTCCCCCCACTGTCTCTCTCTCTGCTGCCGCTATAGGAAGACAAGGACACCTCGACCCACGAGACGCCCAGCCTCTCGAGCCCTCGCACTCGTTTTGTTTTCTTCTTTTATTGTCATCCTGCTTCATGAATTTATTGAACAGATGATGATTATGACTGTATGTTGGCCATTATTTCAGTGCATCACTTATATAATCAAGGTTGTACTTCATTGTTACATCTTGTGCACTGCAGGACAGGTACATAACTTAAGAGTACAACTTATTATCTTCAGACAATGTAGCAGCATAGGTAACACTAATAAAAGTAAAGAAAAAAAAGAGCAAAAAAAGAGTCAGTAGTTTTATATAAAAACACACAGTGTCACAGAGTTGGTCCCCGGACCCGACGTTGAGAAACAGTGAATTCCACCATTGTTATCTCAAGGTCATCATCTCGGTGAGGAGACTGAGACGTGATATCGCCAAAGCACCTTATGCACTTGTGCGACGTCGCCATGGCAGCGGGGATCCATTAAAGTGCATGTTCTGTAACGGGACCCTGCACAGCATGGGTGCTGATGTATTATTATTCCCAGGTTTATGGCTCATTAAGTGGTAATGTAATAACCGTATTTGGAGAATTCCTTAAAGTGAAAGCGTCCACCTCTCACATTGTCTACACACCTCCTGGAGAGAGAAAGGTTTGTGGAGTGACTCTAATGGTCCATTACTTTGGCTTTAGAGTAATCAGCGCCAGAGGAGCACCTCTGCTCTCATTGCCTTTTTCCAGCAGTTGACTGGCTCTGCTCGGAGGAAGTCTGCTGAACGCATGACTTCTATCTGAGCCTTGTAGAGAGCACAACACCGAGATGAGGCAGGAAAATTAAACTGGAAAAAAAGACAGATCATAAGAAAGTTTTAAGGAGAAAATTGAGCACCGAAGTCTGACGTCACTGCCACTAGAGGGCGCTGTTTCACGGGCTCGTGGCTTTATTTTTTGTGTTGAAATCCATTGGGGAATCTTAGATCACGTCATATAAGAACTGTGTTCCAAACATACAGGCCCGGCGCGTCCATTAAGGCGACCTAGGCGGCCGCCTAGAGCGGCAGTTTGGAGAGGCGGCAAAAAAAGTCGGGAAAAAAAAATAATAATGAATTAAATAACACAACCCTAACCTAACCCTAACAGTAACCCTAAAACCAAAATAAAGTAACCAAAGACACAAAAAAAAGTATCATAATCCGGCCAGAACCGCGGAAAATTTTGCGCAAGCGAGGGTCCCATTCGGGGGCGCATTAAAGGAATCTCGCCTAGAGCGGCGATCAGCCCTCCACCGGCCCTGCAAACATAAACACACCACCCTGGCGTTTTTGCCAGGGGGGTGGCTCTGCATCGTTTATGATATTCATTCATATTTGATACAGCCTGTTTCTGGCAAAAATGGAATTAATTCTGCCTTAAAAGTCTTAAGAACTACTACTTCCGAGTCTGATATCACTGTCCCTACAGCAGCCGCGTTCATGGGAAATGTAGTCTTTGGGTTGTTTGACTCGTTTCTTGTGTTTATATTGTGTTACTCTTTGGGTAAATGTGTACATTTACACCTTCAGTCGATACATGATCATATCCATATGAGTAAAATCGCCAGGGTGGTGTGTTTATTTTTGGAACACAGTTCTTATATGAAGCGATCTAAGATTCCCCAATGAGGATTTCAACACAAAAAGTAAAGCCACGAACCTGCGGAAAAGCGCCCTCTATTGGCAGTGACCATAATAGGTTATAGTGAGAGTGACTCACTCCTACTGGGAGCACATACAGTACTGTATACTGTATGTGTGGATAAGATGGAGAGAGGAGAGAGAGAGAGAGAGAGAGAGAGAGAGAGAGAGAGAGAGAGAGAGAGAGAGAGAGAGAGAGAGAGAGAGAGAGAGAGAGAGAGAAAATAGCATACCTTCAAGCCCACAACACATTGCATCCGCAACACGTGAGCTTGTAAATCTGTCATTCTTGGCCGTTCTCGGCATAAATTAGGCTTAAAGCAGAACCATGGACCCTTTGCCCAGCTCAGCCCGCCCTAGCCATGGTTCACATGACGCTTGTATACAAGCGTCATGGTGCCCTGTCCCCCTGGTCTAAAGTTTTGTTCGATTTTTTCAGATTGCCATCGCTCACATAAACATAAACGTTCAGATTTCAAATATAAAGTGCTTACCACCGAGCCACGGATGTTACAAGGCGATGTGGACCGCGATGAGTACCCGTATCTCCCGTATTGTTCAATAAAAAGCATTTTAATCCCATCGCCGTCCATTTTCTCCAAATTGTCTCCTATACTTTCAACCATGCGACACTAATGGTTGGGAGGTGTATTGCACTCTGATACATTACAAAACAAAAAAAAACAAAAAAAGAAAATGGCCGGCGATGGGATTAAAATGCTTTTTATTGAACAATACGGGAGATACGGGTACTCATCGCGGTCCGCATCGCCTTGTAACATCCGTGGCTCGGTGGTAAGCACTTTATATTTGAAATCTGAACGTTTATGTTTATGTGAGAGATGGCAATGTGAAAAAATCGAACACAACTTTAGACCAGGGGGACTCGGCACCATGACTGTCATGGTATGACAGTCATGTTTCAGGGCTAAGCCCGCCCATTCATCAGACAAACAGTGTGTCCCATTACAAGTGTAGAATGCTCCTTAATTAAGGCAATTCAATTAAGATGAGCTTAAGATTTGTGCATGTTAATTGCAAAATAAAAGAGCAGGTAAATATAAACTGTAAATATTTTTTTCAAGGAGAGAGAGAAAAAAGTCAACTCTGCACGCAGTATTCTCTTATCGTTGCCTGCGCTTTGATTGAGTCATTAAATGGCACGATAACACCCACACAACACAAGATTAGCTAATGTGCAAATATCACATTAAGACATAATGCAATGGATTGCCAAAGGTTATCACAAAGAAAATGTCCTCTGTCAGCAGGTGATATAAGCAGTTGATGTAAAAAAAAAAACAGACCTGTGTTGGTTTTATTTATGATCATAATATAATCATAATTTGCCTCCAGCTGATTTTATGCCTTGGACAAGCAATCTGAATGTTTTACAAACAGCTAAAAGCAAAATGAATCTCTCTAGTCCAGCTCAATACCTGCATTGCATTTACATATGCGCGCACGCGCGCATACACGCACGCACGCGCGCACGCGCACACACACACACACACACACACACACACACACACACACACACACACACACACACACACACACACACACACACACACACACACACACACACATTTAGTTCATAGTTGTTATTTATGAATTCCGCTAATTAAATTATTATCCAAAATATAAGAGGATTATAACCTGCACCACAAGCCTCCAGGACAGCTATTCAGTGACGTCATTACAAGGCCTCCTCCAATCATTGTCTTTGAAAAGATGGGGTCAAAATCATAATCACTTTTATTGACCACAAGGAAGGTCACCCATATGGTTCAAGAGTTATAGGCCAATACGTAAAGCGGCCTTTCATAGTGCGACCAGGAGGTTGATTTGAACAAATTGGGACTGGAGGTTCTAGCTGGCCAACTGGGAATGTGCATGCATAGTTACACACTAATCGGTGCCCGCGGTGTCCGAGCTTAGCTGTGCACACACGCGCGCGCACACACACACACACACACACACACACACACACACACACACACACACACACACACACACACACACACACACACACACACACACAGGCGCAAAAGCGTAGTCTTCGCCTCCTGCTTCTCAGCCTGGCTGACGAGTCGGTAGCCTCGATCTCCAGACTTTTATTGTTTAGTTTTGCTAAAAAATTAAAGCCTCGAGGAACGTGT
>NC_137606.1:41170940-41345940 GCF_963280865.1 Gymnoscopelus braueri
TACTCCACTACAATTAAATAAAAACTTTTGGTTACTACTTTTTTGATTAAAATTACAAAACACACAAACCACTTCAGCCCTAAATATATTTCAGCCGATTCAAAATAGCAGATCTACAAGCTCACAGTGAGTTTGTAGATCGGCTAAATGTGGAAGGAGATACAGTCCTATGCTGCTCACCGTGAACGCGCCACCCCGTGGCTGAATGGCCACACCACACATTGAAATAAGATACAATACATCTAGGGGGCGTGGCTGAGAATCTGGGGGTGTGGCCGAAAAAGGTACATACTGGGCACCCCTGGGTACTGTTTTGAAAATTGTGAGGAAACCAACTGGCTACCACTGTATGCCTTCTGACTTCTTGTATATTCCTGATTGCTGCTATAGATACCATACCTGTCATCATGAAATGTTTAACTTCATTACACCTAGTTTTTATATTGCATTGTTGCGTTATCACTGTCTTTGCTGAACATGTCCCATCAATATTTCACTTATTGTTCTAAGCGAGTGACAAATAAATGCTTCCTGATTGATTCTTGATTTGTTTCCCCCTCGTTTTTTTCAAAATGTTTTAAAATGTAATAATGATAAAATCACAGTAAGTTGGTGTCTGGCGGTGCAAAGAGTCAGTGCACTAAACATTATACTACTTAATAATTGAGTTTACAAATATTTCTTTACTTTATCTTGTTATAACGACCATTCAAAGTCATTGGGTGGTGTGTGTGTGTGTGTGTGTGTGTGTGTGTGTGTGTGTGTGTGTGTGTGTGTGTGTGTGTGTGTGTGTGTGTGTGTGTGTGTGTGTGTGTGTGTGTGTGTGTGTGTGTGTGTGTGCAATATGATGACTGGAGTTACTATAAACACAACCCCAACTACACATTTTTTTCTGTAAAGGACACTGCAATCCATTCTACATGTCCTGCTGCCATTTACATGTACAATTAACAACTCTTTCCATGTCCTCATGTGTGAGAGTCTCTCTCTACGTCCTCTTGTTATTCACTTCTCTATAGAAACCTCATTTGCACATGATTGCTCCAAATTCCTTCAGAACAACAGAACCAGTTTGGTGAAGATGATCTTAATGTATCTTGAAAAAGTGTTAAGCACTAACATTGCAGGGTTTTTACAACACAGGGTTCATTCATTTGATACAGCTTCTGTTGGCAACAACAAATAACATTTACTACTGCTCTTCCCACGCATGTGCACACACTGACTCTGGACCTAGTACAGTGGCTGGCAGGTAACATAATGTGTATGAACAATGCATATAGTTTTACATCCTCCCTGTTTAGTTTCTATGCCCATAGAACAACTGACACGATAAAACACAAAAAGGTTATTGTAAATGAAATCTTGCCACGGCACATTTGGTCAGGACAACAAACCATGCCTGTCGTATGAGTCAACATAGTAAGCAGGTAAATACAATCGTGCAATACTTGTTTAAGCATCACATTATTTTATTTATAATAAAAATATTATATATTTATATACATTGATAAATGATTATGAAATAATGCATTATAATTGGTAGAACATTTAAGAATCATTTAAACGTGATCTAAAACATTATTTCTACTCGATTTTATTTATCATAAAATAATGCCATTTAATGTGTAGGAAATCATTTGTAAATGTGGTATATATTGAGTTCAAGATCAGTTCAAACAAAGAGGTGTCAAACATGTTCACCCTTCTTTCCCCCTCTGAGAGGGCAGGTGATTGTTGTCCTCTTTGAGAGCATTTACATCTGTATAAGAGATGTCCACTTGTGATCACCCAGAATGCAACTGGTGAACAGGCCCATAGACACCCGGAATGAAATACATCTAAAGATTGACTTCACATTGCAACTTAATTAAAAAATATGTCGAGGGCATAGTATTCACATTCTGTGCTGATGTATTATCTATGAAGACAGTGAGTTTATAATCATTTAGTTTTGACATATTTTTCATCTTTATCTTGTTGTAATGACCATTCAAAGTAGTAATTTGGTGGTTTGACATGTACAAAATATTTAAGAGGATATCGCACCAGAGTCAGAGTGTGGTGGTAATGTTGTAAAAGTACATATGAGTAGCTATGGGATGTCTATGTTTCCTGGAGAAGAAAGTGGAAGACTCAGTCAAAAAATAGGCCTCAGAGCGCCTTTTTATTTGTAAGACAATTACAAAGAGTTAAATACAGAACAACAAGGGGGTGTTTCTCCTTGTAAAATGTCTGTCATGTTTTAATATTCACTCAATATCCACTCATGTAAGACTGTACAACAATAACAACAGTTCTGTAGAGAATCAGACCAGACTAAAGACTAAAATAGAAGGTAGCTACTCAAGTGAAATAAATGAATGTCAAAATGACAGAACTGAGAAAACTATTTAACTTTGAGCATGAAGCTCTCAGATGGCTCCCCTTCCTTGATTTCCCCTAAATAGTCCATGTATACACATGTGTAACTTTAACATTCCAAAATGTTCTTCTGGAAACAAAATATGTTAATCCACAAAAGCCTGTTATTTGGGGTCAAGTTATCCCTGTCAGTTATTCACACACCAGGGCCACCTGGTGAGACAGTGACAAATCTAATTGTAATCAATTACTACATTTGCATGGATATAGGTCATTTTCTAAAGACAGCTAAGCGATCATTCACAGGACAAAAGGAATGTTGCAGTGCAGGTGTGAAGAGGGAGATATTTCTAAAGACATTGTAATTCTAGACTAGAGAACACAAGATATTTGCCAAATAAATGATGATGCTGTGATGTACAATAAAGACTATGAACATAATATAGCAAGCAGTTATTCCTTCACCTCACCAGATTGTATTGTTCTGAAGGAATTTGGAGCAATTGTGTAAAATATGAACTTGAATGGCCTATCTATCTTAATGGCTCTGCTTGAATATAACAAGATTGAGATGAGAGAGACTCATCCACACAAGGACATGACTAGAGTTGTTTATTGTAAATGTAAATGAAAGCAGGACGTGAGAAATGGTTAGCAGTGATGACCGTTACAGAAAAGGGTGAAATTAGATGTACATTTACTTTTCATAACAAAGATAGTCTGAGGTGAACTATTTATGTAATGTGTTTATGGTAACTTAATTCATCAAATTGATTTCACAAAGCAGCCAACCACCACCACCAGGGTTTAGAACATATGGAACAAATTTAACTATACTTCAATGAAAACAACTTTGACAGAAAAATGTTGTAAACCTTGAATATAAAAATTATTTTGGTCAGCTGTTGCACTTTGACCTCTCACCGTGACACAATGGTTAATAAGCAGAACATTGTACATACCATCTGAAGACCTGACTCAGATGAGATAATTATTTCATATTCACTCATATATTCATTAATGAGTGAATACAACATTGTTGAAGTCTCAATATACTGATTGCCTGTTTACTGTTCATGCATTTCATAATATATGCATTTATAAACATGGGGTGTCATATTCATATATTTTATATCAATCTTATAGGAATGAAGACAAATTTGAATTACATGAATATTATAAATCAATTCATCCACAAATGGATGCTCTTGGTTCTCTTGTAACAGAAAGTCAACATTTTCTAGAAGGTTGCATGGATGGAGCATATCTGGGGGAGGAGGGAGGGGTGGAGCACATGTAGGAGTATGTAGAAGTATGTTAGGTTGTGATTGGTGGAGAGATGGTTGTATTGTTCTCTTTGTCCAATCATTCAAAGCAGTTACTGGCCCCACCCCAAGCTCTCTAGTATAAGAAGAGTGTGTAGTTGTAATGAATCCACAACGCCTCCAGGATATCAATCATTTCTGATCAGATCTGACTGTGGACTCCAGATTTCAGTGGAAGATGAACTCTCTCAACCCAACCAGGGACAGTTCTGCTGAACAGGAGGGACCCAAAGAAAATGGTATGTTACTTTCTCTACCTCCTTTCTAGTTTTCATTTCCCTGCTCTGTCATACACATATTTTATTGCTTTGCAGGTTTTAAATTATAAAGTCTCACTACTTGTCTCAATCTTATACCTTGTGTCTCATTTTAATTTGACCTGTGTGTGTGTGTATATATATATATATATATATATATATATATATATATATATATATATATATATATATATATATATATATATATATATATATATATATATATATATATATATACATATATATATATATATATATATATATATATATATATATATATATATATATATATATATATATATATATATATATATATATCCATGGTTGAATGGTGGTTAACTTCCAATTATCTAGGGGTAAACTTTAGTTTATTAAGTTTTACATTTGTACTCCATTCCCATCTCTCAAACCATATTTTCTTTGTCTTTCTGTAATCCAGTGTTGAATCATCAGTCTGGCTTCCCTGTGCTACCAGCAGTGAATGAACAAAGAGGCTTAGCTAAACCAAAACGACACGGCTGTGATCAGTGTGGACAACACTTCAGTTGCATGTCCAAACTTAAAAGACATCAGAGAATTCACACTGGAGAGAAACCTTATGGGTGCGATCAGTGTGGGCAACACTTCTCTGTGATGTCCAGCCTTAAAACACACCAGAGAATTCACACTGGAGAGAAACCCTATAGCTGTGACCAGTGTGGACAACACTTTTCTCTAATGACCAACCTTAAAAAACACCAGAGAATTCACACTGGAGAAAAAAATTATGGTTGTGATCAGTGTGGACAACACTTCTCTCGAATGGACCACCTTAAAACACACCAGATAATTCACACTGGAGAGAAACCTTATGGGTGTGATCAGTGTGGACAACACTTCTCTCAAATGGTCCATCTTAAAACACACCAGAGAATTCACACTGGAGAGAAACCTTATGGGTGCGATCAGTGTGGGCAACACTTCTCTGTGATGTTCAGCCTTAAAACACACCAGAGAATTCACACTGGAGAGAAACCCTATAGCTGTGACCAGTGTGGACAACACTTTTCTCTAATGACCAACCTTAAAAAACACCAGAGAATTCACACTGGAGAAAAAAATTATGGTTGTGATCAGTGTGGACAACACTTCTCTCGAATGGACCACCTTAAAACACACCAGAGAATTCACACTGGAGAGAAACCTTATGGGTGTGATCAGTGTGGACAACACTTCTCTCGAATGGCCCACCTTAAAACACACCAGAGAATTCACACTGGAGAGAAATCCTAATTTGGTCAATTCAGAGTTGATTTTACTCAGTTAAGCAGCCTAAAATGTCATACATGCACACATCAATGAACACATATCAGAAACATGCAACATGATGACCCATTGTTGTTCTTTTAAGTAGTTGTTTATTAAGTCTGCTGAGCTGTTATGAACCTATTACTTGTATATTAGCATCGCCGTTATAGATGTTTGGACACTAGTGTGTTAACAATATGCACGAGAATGCTACTCACACCAAAGTCCTTGTAGTGGTGGCCCACGGCAGAATAAACTAAATAGTGGTCTTCAAGAGACAACAAGGTGGCCGCACACAGTGGTAGCCAAAGTGCCAATATTTTATTACAGGAAGCAAAAAAACTAAGGTTTCAGTACTCTGGGTCCTTTGATAAATATATTGGCACTTTGGCTACCAGTGTGTGTGGCCATCTTCTTCTCTCTTGAAGACCACTATTTAATAATGTGTAAACACACACATGTAGTGCATGTAGTTTTCAAAGTAATGATAGAAAAGCAAAGGTATGGTGGTGTCTGGTGTTGAAGTAAGTTAGTACAAATTGCATATGTATGCCTTCTGACTTCTTGTATATTCCTGATTGCTGCTATAGATACCATACCTGTCATCATGAAATGTTTAACTTCATTACACCTAGTTTTTATATTGCATTGTTGTGTTATCACTGTCTTTGCTGAACATGTCCCATCAATATTTCTCTTATTGTTCTAAGCGAGTGACAAATAAACGCTTCCTGATTGATTCTTGATTTTTTTTTTTCCTCGTTTTTTTCTTGGTTTAAGAATTTAAAATGTAATAATGATAAAATCACAGTAAGTTGGTGTCTGGTGGTGCAAAGAGTTATACACTAAACATTATACTACTTCATAATTTAGTTTTCAAATATTTATTTACTTTATCTTGTTATAACGACCATTCAAAGTCATTGGGTGGTGTGTGTGTTCGTGTGTGTGTGTGTGTGTGTGTGTGTGTGTGTGTGTGTGTGTGTGTGTGTGTGTGTGTGTGTGTGTGTGTGTGTGTGTGTGTGTGTGTGTGTGTGTGTGTGTGTGTGTGCAATATGATGACTGGAGTTACTATAAACACAACCCCAACTACACATTTTTTTCTGTAAAGGACACTGCAATCCATTCTACATGTCCTGCTGCCATTTACATGTACAATTAACAACTCTTTCCATGTCCTCATGTGTGAGAGTCTCTCTCTACGTCCTCTTGTTATTCACTTCTCTATAGAAACCCCATTTGCACATGATTGCTCCAAATTCCTTCAGAACAACAGAACCAGTTTGGTGAAGATGATCTTAATGTATCTTGAAAAAGTGTTAAGCACTAACATTGCAGGGTTGTTACAACACAGGGTTCATTCATTTGATACAGCTTCTGTTGGCAACAACAAATAATATTTACTACTGCTCTTCCCACGCATGTGCACACACTGACTCTGGACCTAGTACAGTGGCTGGCAGGTAACATAATGTGTATGAACAATGCATATATTTTTACATCCTCCCTGTTTAGTTTCTATGCCCATAGAACAACTGAAATGATAAAACACAAAAAGGTTAGTGTAAATGAAATTTTGCCACGGCACATTTGGTCAGGACAACAAACCATGCCTGTCTTATGAGTCAACATAGTAAGCAGGTAAATACAATCGTGCAATACTTGTTTAAGCATCACATTATTTTATTTATAATAAAAATATTATATATTTATATACATTGATAAATGATTATGAAATAATGCATTATAATTGGTAGAACATTTAAGAATCATTTAAACGTGATCTAAAACATTATTTCTACTCGATTTTATTTATCATAAAATAATGCCATTTAATGTGTAGGAAATCATTTGTAAATGTGGTATATATTGAGTTCAAGATCAGTTCAAACAAAGAGGTGTCAAACATGTTCACCCTTCTTTCCCCCTCTGAGAGGGCAGGTGATTGTTGTCCTCTTTGAGAGCATTTACATCTGTATAAGAGATGTCCACTTGTGATCACCCAGAATGCAACTGGTGAACAGGCCCATAGACACCCGGAATGAAATACATCTAAAGATTGACTTCACATTGCAACTTAATTAAAAAATATGTCGAGGGCATAGTATTCACATTCTGTGCTGATGTATTATCTATGAAGACAATGAGTTTATAATCATTTAGTTTTGACATATTTTTCATCTTTATCTTGTTGTAATGACCATTCAAAGTAGTAATTTGGTGGTTTGACATGTACAAAATATTTAAGAGGATATCGCACCAGAGTCAGAGTGTGGTGGTAATGTTGTAAAAGTACATATGAGTAGCTATGGGATGTCTATGTTTCCTGGAGAAGAAAGTGGAAGACTCAGTCAAAAAATAGGCCTCAGAGCGCCTTTTTATTTGTAAGACAATTACAAAGAGTTAAATACAGAACAACAAGGGGGTGTTTCTCCTTGTAAAATGTCTGTCATGTTTTAATATTCACTCAATATCCACTCATGTAAGACTGTACAACAATAACAACAGTTCTGTAGAGAATCAGACCAGACTAAAGACTAAAATAGAAGGTAGCTACTCAAGTGAAATAAATGAATGTCAAAATGACAGAACTGAGAAAACTATTTAACTTTGAGCATGAAGCTCTCAGATGGCTCCCCTTCCTTGATTTCCCCTAAATAGTCCATGTATACACATGTGTAACTTTAACATTCCAAAATGTTCTTCTGGAAACAAAATATGTTAATCCACAAAAGCCTGTTATTTGGGGTCAAGTTATCCCTGTCAGTTATTCACACACCAGGGCCACCTGGTGAGACAGTGACAAATCTAATTGTAATCAATTACTACATTTGCATGGATATAGGTCATTTTCTAAAGACAGCTAAGCGATCATTCACAGGACAAAAGGAATGTTGCAGTGCAGGTGTGAAGAGGGAGATATTTCTAAAGACATTGTAATTCTAGACTAGAGAACACAAGATATTTGCCAAATAAATGATGATGCTGTGATGTACAATAAAGACTATGAACATAATATAGCAAGCAGTTATTCCTTCACCTCACCAGATTGTATTGTTCTGAAGGAATTTGGAGCAATTGTGTAAAATATGAACTTGAATGGCCTATCTATCTTAATGGCTCTGCTTGAATATAACAAGATTGAGATGAGAGAGACTCATCCACACAAGGACATGACTAGAGTTGTTTATTGTAAATGTAAATGAAAGCAGGACGTGAGAAATGGTTAGCAGTGATGACCGTTACAGAAAAGGGTGAAATTAGATGTACATTTACTTTTCATAACAAAGATAGTCTGAGTTGGGGTGTCATATTCATATATTTTATATCAATCTTATAGGAATGAAGACAAATTTGAATTACATGAATATTATAAATCAATTCATCCACAAATGGATGCTCTTGGTTCTCTTGTAACAGAAAGTCAACATTTTCTAGAAGGTTGCATGGATGGAGCATATCTGGGGGAGGAGGGAGGGGTGGAGCACATGTAGGAGTATGTAGAAGTATGTTAGGTTGTGATTGGTGGAGAGATGGTTGTATTGTTCTCTTTGTCCAATCATTCAAAGCAGTTACTGGCCCCACCCCAAGCTCTCTAGTATAAGAAGAGTGTGTAGTTGTAATGAATCCACAACGCCTCCAGGATATCAATCATTTCTGATCAGATCTGACTGTGGACTCCAGATTTCAGTGGAAGATGAACTCTCTCAACCCAACCAGGGACAGTTCTGCTGAACAGGAGGGACCCAAAGAAAATGGTATGTTACTTTCTCTACCTCCTTTCTAGTTTTCATTTCCCTGCTCTGTCATACACATATTTTATTGCTTTGCAGGTTTTAAATTATAAAGTCTCACTACTTGTCTCAATCTTATACCTTGTGTCTCATTTTAATTTGACCTGTGTGTGTGTGTATATATATATATATATATATATATATATATATATATATATATATATATATATATATATATATATATATATATATATATATATATATATATATATATATATATATACATATATATATATATATATATATATATATATATATATATATCCATGGTTGAATGGTGGTTAACTTCCAATTATCTAGGGGTAAACTTTAGTTTATTAAGTTTTACATTTGTACTCCATTCCCATCTCTCAAACCATATTTTCTTTGTCTTTCTGTAATCCAGTGTTGAATCATCAGTCTGGCTTCCCTGTGCTACCAGCAGTGAATGAACAAAGAGGCTTAGCTAAACCAAAACGACACGGCTGTGATCAGTGTGGACAACACTTCAGTTGCATGTCCAAACTTAAAAGACATCAGAGAATTCACACTGGAGAGAAACCTTATGGGTGCGATCAGTGTGGGCAACACTTCTCTGTGATGTCCAGCCTTAAAACACACCAGAGAATTCACACTGGAGAGAAACCCTATAGCTGTGACCAGTGTGGACAACACTTTTCTCTAATGACCAACCTTAAAAAACACCAGAGAATTCACACTGGAGAAAAAAAATATGGTTGTGATCAGTGTGGACAACACTTCTCTCGAATGGACCACCTTAAAACACACCAGATAATTCACACTGGAGAGAAACCTTATGGGTGTGATCAGTGTGGACAACACTTCTCTCAAATGGTCCATCTTAAAACACACCAGAGAATTCACACTGGAGAGAAACCTTATGGGTGCGATCAGTGTGGGCAACACTTCTCTGTGATGTTCAGCCTTAAAACACACCAGAGAATTCACACTGGAGAGAAACCCTATAGCTGTGACCAGTGTGGACAACACTTTTCTCTAATGACCAACCTTAAAAAACACCAGAGAATTCACACTGGAGAAAAAGATTATGGTTGTGATCAGTGTGGACAACACTTCTCTCGAATGGACCACCTTAAAACACACCAGAGAATTCACACTGGAGAGAAACCTTATGGGTGTGATCAGTGTGGACAACACTTCTCTCGAATGGCCCACCTTAAAACACACCAGAGAATTCACACTGGAGAGAAATCCTAATTTGGTCAATTCAGAGTTGATTTTACTCAGTTAAGCAGCCTAAAATGTCATACATGCACACATCAATGAACACATATCAGAAACATGCAACATGATGACCCATTGTTGTTCTTTTAAGTAGTTGTTTATTAAGTCTGCTGAGCTGTTATGAACCTATTACTTGTATATTAGCATCGCCGTTATAGATGTTTGGACACTAGTGTGTTAACAATATGCACGAGAATGCTACTCACACCAAAGTCCTTGTAGTGGTGGCCCACGGCAGAATAAACTAAATAGTGGTCTTCAAGAGACAACAAGGTGGCCGCACACAGTGGTAGCCAAAGTGCCAATATTTTATTACAGGAAGCAAAAAAACTAAGGTTTCAGTACTCTGGGTCCTTTGATAAATATATTGGCACTTTGGCTACCAGTGTGTGTGGCCATCTTCTTCTCTCTTGAAGACCACTATTTAATAATGTGTAAACACACACACGTAGTGCATGTAGTTTTCAAAGTAATGATAGAAAAGCAAAGGTATGGTGGTGTCTGGTGTTGAAGTAAGTTAGTACAAATTGCATATGTATGCCTTCTGACTTCTTGTATATTCCTGATTGCTGCTATAGATACCATACCTGTCATCATGAAATGTTTAACTTCATTACACCTAGTTTTTATATTGCATTGTTGTGTTATCACTGTCTTTGCTGAACATGTCCCATCAATATTTCACTTATTGTTCTAAGCGAGTGACAAATAAACGCTTCCTGATTGATTCTTGATTTTTTTTTCCCTCGTTTTTTTCTTGGTTTAAGAATTTAAAATGTAATAATGATAAAATCACAGTAAGTTGGTGTCTGGTGGTGCAAAGAGTTATACACTAAACATTATACTACTTCATAATTTAGTTTTCAAATATTTATTTACTTTATCTTGTTATAACGACCATTCAAAGTCATTGGGTGGTGTGTGTGTTCGTGTGTGTGTGTGTGTGTGTGTGTGTGTGTGTGTGTGTGTGTGTGTGTGTGTGTGTGTGTGTGTGTGTGTGTGTGTGTGTGTGTGTGTGTGTGTGTGTGTGTGTGTGTGTGTGTGTGTGCGTGCAATGTGTGACTGGAGTTACTATAAACACAACCCCAACTACACATTTTTTTCTGTAAAGGACACTGCAATCCATTCTACATGTCCTGCTGCCATTTACATGTACAATTAACAACTCTTTCCATGTCCTCATGTGTGAGAGTCTCTCTCTACGTCCTCTTGTTATTCACTTCTCTATAGAAACCCCATTTGCACATGATTGCTCCAAATTCCTTCAGAACAACAGAACCAGTTTGGTGAAGATGATCTTAATGTATCTTGAAAAAGTGTTAAGCACTAACATTGCAGGGTTGTTACAACACAGGGTTCATTCATTTGATACAGCTTCTGTTGGCAACAACAAATAATATTTACTACTGCTCTTCCCACGCATGTGCACACACTGACTCTGGACCTAGTACAGTGGCTGGCAGGTAACATAATGTGTATGAACAATGCATATAGTTTTACATCCTCCCTGTTTAGTTTCTATGCCCATAGAACAACTGAAATGATAAAACACAAAAAGGTTAGTGTAAATGAAATTTTGCCACGGCACATTTGGTCAGGACAACAAACCATGCCTGTCTTATGAGTCAACATAGTAAGCAGGTAAATACAATCGTGCAATACTTGTTTAAGCATCACATTATTTTATTTATAATAAAAATATTATATATTTATATACATTGATAAATGATTATGAAATAATGCATTATAATTGGTAGAACATTTAAGAATCATTTAAACGTGATCTAAAACATTATTTCTACTCGATTTTATTTATCATAAAATAATGCCATTTAATGTGTAGGAAATCATTTGTAAATGTGGTATATATTGAGTTCAAGATCAGTTCAAACAAAGAGGTGTCAAACATGTTCACCCTTCTTTCCCCCTCTGAGAGGGCAGGTGATTGTTGTCCTCTTTGAGAGCATTTACATCTGTATAAGAGATGTCCACTTGTGATCACCCAGAATGCAACTGGTGAACAGGCCCATAGACACCCGGAATGAAATACATCTAAAGATTGACTTCACATTGCAACTTAATTAAAAAATATGTCGAGGGCATAGTATTCACATTCTGTGCTGATGTATTATCTATGAAGACAGTGAGTTTATAATCATTTAGTTTTGACATATTTTTCATCTTTATCTTGTTGTAATGACCATTCAAAGTAGTAATTTGGTGGTTTGACATGTACAAAATATTTAAGAGGATATCGCACCAGAGTCAGAGTGTGGTGGTAATGTTGTAAAAGTACATATGAGTAGCTATGGGATGTCTATGTTTCCTGGAGAAGAAAGTGGAAGACTCAGTCAAAAAATAGGCCTCAGAGCGCCTTTTTATTTGTAAGACAATTACAAAGAGTTAAATACAGAACAACAAGGGGGTGTTTCTCCTTGTAAAATGTCTGTCATGTTTTAATATTCACTCAATATCCACTCATGTAAGACTGTACAACAATAACAACAGTTCTGTAGAGAATCAGACCAGACTAAAGACTAAAATAGACGGTAGCTACTCAAGTGAAATAAATGAATGTCAAAATGACAGAACTGAGAAAACTATTTAACTTTGAGCATGAAGCTCTCAGATGGCTCCCCTTCCTTGATTTCCCCTAAATAGTCCATGTATACACATGTGTAACTTTAACATTCCAAAATGTTCTTCTGGAAACAAAATATGTTAATCCACAAAAGCCTGTTATTTGGGGTCAAGTTATCCCTGTCAGTTATTCACACACCAGGGCCACCTGGTGAGACAGTGACACATCTAATTGTAATCAATTACTACATTTGCATGGATATAGGTCATTTTCTAAAGACAGCTAAGCGATCATTCACAGGACAAAAGGAATGTTGCAGTGCAGGTGTGAAGAGGGAGATATTTCTAAAGACATTGTAATTCTAGAAGGCAATTACGGACGAACGGTATGGACTATCAAAATGCCGTTTGGATATGTTTATCGCATGGGTCCAGAAATCATGTGTACGGATTTTTGTGACATTTGGACAAAATATGTTGGAGGAGGGGCTAAAAGTGTGTTCTGAAGAAAATTCAAAATGGCGGAAAATCTATTTATACGCAAATGGGCGTGGCCTATATGGGGAGTTGCGTTATGACCCAAGAAATTCAGGGGGAAATATTTTTTGATTCTACGACCTACGGTTCAAGAGTTATAGGCAAAACGTAAAGTGGGCTGTTATAGCGCCACCATGAGGCCGACTGGTGTAAAAAGAAACTCACCTCCAAGTCTTGTAACTCTAGCCCTTACGGTTTCTGAGAAAAAAAGACTTGAATGGGAGTTTTTTCATTTTCCCATTAAAGTGGATGGGGAAATTTAATGCACTAATAAATCAATATCAATTAAACTATGTAACCAATCTCTTAGCAAAATACAAGCGCACGATTCCCGGTGAAGCCGGTCATTTTAACATATGGCACTAAATTGGGAAAAATAAACTGTGGGAGGAGATGCAGTCCAAAATAAAGTTCTACAATAATAATAATATAGCGGGAAGATTACTTCTTCCCTGTTAGGGCAACCACACTAATAAACTAAGTGGTTTCTTTAATTAACTTTTCCATTCTCAAATCCCAACATTGTCCGCTCTATACTAGCTTGGTAAACCCTCCCTCCGGAAATCGCATTTGTAAATTATTTCATGGAAATTAGATTTTCCGGAGGGAGGGGCTTTACCAGGCTAGCTCTATACACCTACTAGGCCTACTTCAGACCCTAATAGGCATGAATCCCTCTCTTAGTGCAGCCTATTGTCTAGGTCCTCTCCACTGACATACACAACATTTTTAAATCTTCTTGCTACATCCAGTCCAGCACCATTTTAATCCTTTCCGACTTCCCTTGTATCGACTTCCCTTGTATCGACTTCCCTTGTATCTCCACTGCACAATTTATGACCATGGCAATAAACCCCAGGAATCGTTTCCTGTCCTTGCAGATAGGCTCCTCTCAGCTTCTTTCATTAATTTCCTCCTGTTGTTCTGCCAGTCCTGTCATCCTTTCTTTACTCCCCTCCACTCTCTTCACTGCTTCGGCATAGGATATTCCCCTCTTTCCTGTTCTAATCCTACTCACTTTCATCTGTGAGGACCCTGCGTAGTGTTCTCCTTTTTCGATGAATTGAGTCCAAAGGACCCCAATGGAAACAAGCCATAGCCATTCTTGGGTTTAAAATCCTTTTAGCAGACCTTGTATTGAACTGTACTTTCCTGTGTTTTTTCTTTTTTGCAAACTGCTAATAAAGTATTCAATCAATCAATCAAAAGTGAAGGCACGTTGCTGGTTCTTCCTTACAATCCTCCTTGCCGTTTTCTTTACAGCACCTCCCACACCTTCTACAGTCTTTCCCCTACAGACTGCAGCGAAGTGTCCATATAGCTGACAACAGAAGCACAGAGTAGTCCTCTTTCATATGGTCTGTCTGACCCTGTAACATTAATAATCAAGATAAACTCTCTCTGGCAATACATCCCCTTCAAATGTCAAGCACATTGATTTTGTTCCCTCCCGTACTCCTTCTCTAAACCCTGTGAGCCGTCTCGCATCACACACACCATCCACGGTGTTGAGAATTGCCCCCTGCTTCACTGTCAGTGGAACAGCACTGATCACTCCCTCCCTCTTTTCCAGTACTCCAAGTCGGAAAAGATTCACAGCGCATTCACCAAACTTGGTAATATTCAGGCCAGGGCTCTCTTAAACATCTGATCACTGCTCTTGCGTTCAATTATGACCATTCCACTTCTGCTAGTTCTTACTGACTTAACGCTTCCTATGCTTTCCACAACAAACTTTCCCAAAGCATGTAGATCTCTGAAGATGCCGTCAACTTGTTTCTCTGCTGTCATCCCAACAACAAAATCATCTTCTTGATCACTTCCTGAATTAACTAGCTTCTTCCTTTTCTTTTTCTTTTCAGTTCTTCATCCTCACTGACAGCTGAATACTCCATTTCAAAACGCCCGCTTTGAAACACCCGCCCGGGATTTCCGGTGCCCTCTCTATTATTTTTAACTCTATGTACTGACCATGATACTGACCATGATACTGACATGATACTGACCATGGAGACACAATGACCAATACCTTGGCTTATAGACACAATGACCAGTACCTTATAAACACAATGACCAATACCTTATAGACACAATGACCAGTACCTTATAAACACAATGACCAGTACCATGGAGACAAAATGACCAGTGCCATGGAGACACAATGACCAGTATCATGACATCCCTGTCACACAGTGCTGTGAGAGGTCACAGCCCTGTCACAGGTCACATCTACATGCCTACAACGCGTCACATGGCAGGTTGTGGCTTGTAGTTGGAGATGTGTTCTTTTTGGCAAGCAACACTGTCTTACAACAGAGTATACAGGGCTATACGTTAGGCTTTAGTGGCCTTTCCAGACATGCTTCCACCTGTGCAAACCCCATTCAACACTTATAAATCTAGACAATCTTCCATCATCATCCCAATACAAAAAAATGTGCAAATACACACAATTCAGAAACCATTTGACTGCAGAGCTAATGAAAAAAATGTCTAGGATGAAATTAAGAAAATGTGCTCTTGAATATTGTCTCTAGTTCTCTAGTTTCGAGCCGTGTTTCGAGCCATGTTTCGAGCTTGTATATCTGCTAATTTTGATACTTTTGTATGAGGCTGTAGAATGATCAAGTAGGGCGTTAATTTATGATAAAAACATAATATGGAAGATGAGAGGTTTCTGCCCGACATCAGCGATATATTAAACTGCCCCCCCTCCTCCCTCCCAAGAGCACCTCAGTACCACCCTTTAAAAAAGATTGCTTCCAGCACCCCCCGAACTTCTCTGTACGCCCCCTGGGGGGGCTATACCACCCCCGTTGAGAAACACTAGTGTCGAGGGAAAAACACAGGGGGCCTAGCATAGAGCCCAGGGGGACTCCGGTCAACTAAGTAGGCCTATGTAGGGTTTAAGTGCTTAAGTGGTTGAGACGCTGCCCCCTGAGGAGCCACGTGTGTTACAGCTGAACTGGGAACCAATCTCCCTGGCGGTGCTGGAAAGTAACTAAGTACTGTACAATTTTCAGGTACTTGAGTATTTCCATTTTCTGTTATTATATATTTCTACTCCACTCCATTTGGGAGGCAAATGTACTTTTGTAGTTTTACCCACATTTATTTGATACCTTAGAATTACATGAACAAACTAAAATATATAGGTCTAATTAACAAATAAATCAGGGTGTATTATAGATGAAGCTATAAGACAAAGCTTGGGGCACCAGATGCAACATTAACTCCACATTAATGCATCAATAATTATAATACAATAAAGTTATATTTATCATTCTGAAATGGGGCATTCTGCATAATCAGTACTTTTATGTTTGGTGCTTGAAGTATATTTTAGATCTACTTATTACTTGTGCTTGTACTTTAACTGTCGAATTGTGAATGCTGGACTTTTACTTGTAACAGAAAATGTCTACACTGCGGTATTTCTACTTTTAGCGTAAGTGAAATATCCGAGTACTGCTTCTATCACTGCTCGCTGGGCCTTCTCTCCTGTGGCCTCTGCTCATGCCTAATTTATGTTTCATCACACGGTTCCGAAAATAGCCGATATACAAGCTCGGAAATAGCCTTTCTATCGGCTATTTTCGCCGTGCAACGCCATTGTGTGACGATGGAGTATAAACCAGGCTTAATCCCCTGGCTCCCACCCAAGTTGTCAGCAGCATTTTTTTACTTTACTGGAGTATTTCCAATTTTCAATACTTCTAATCCACTACATCTCAGGGGAAAATATTGTACTTTTACTCCTCTACAATTATTTGAAAACTTTAGCTACTTTGTAAAAAATACATTAACCGCTTCAGCCATGTCTATTTGGAAATAGACGAAATAGCCGAGCTCACAATGTGCGGCGCGTTGTGAGCATGTAGATCTGCTATATTATTGTGCATAGTGAGTACTTTTACTTTTAGTACTGAAGTATATTTTTACGCCAATACTTTTGTACTCACTCAATAAAAATTTGAATACCGGACTTTTACTTGTAACAGAGTATTTCTACATGGTGGTATTGATACTTTTACCAGAGTAAAAATGTGAGTACTTCTTCCACCACTGTTCAAAAAACAAGGCCAGCAGGAACCAGAGGCAAGTGTCTCTTATTGCCATGCCATGGCGTCTTCTGCGTCTTTGTGTGTCTGTGCCGTGTGACACCGATAGCAGACGTGCTGCTATGCCATGAGACAGGCCTCCTCATTGCTGATACAGAGAGGGCTACAGCTGACCTTCTCTCACTGTCTCCAGTAAACTAATGCACACTGAAAAGGTCACAGGGGACTGGACTCATACCAATGATGTTTATTTTAATTGATTGGCTGAGAGCTGTAGCACAAAGAAAGCCAAAGTGTCCCCTATCCATTTACAGTGGTGGAAAAAGTTTTAAAAAATTGTACTTAAGTAAAAGTATCAATACCGCAATGTAGAAATACTCTGTAAAAGTAAAAGTCCAGAATTCAAAATTTACTTGAGTAAAAGTACAAAAGTATTGGTATCAAAATGTACTTAAAGGACAACTTCACCCATTTTCAAACTAACCTTTCATATAATAGAACCTCACTAATGCTCCTGATAAAATGGTGTTATTTTTTCTACTCAGTCTGTGTCTCATAGGAGGGCTGTGGACACTTCAGAAACCCGCCTACCAGTGACATCATCATTAGGAATGTTTTTTTTTCTTCAATATTTCAATTAACTTTTTTATTAACGCGAGAACAATGGCTTCTATTATAGCATGCAAACTTTCCACGAATAGAAGCCTGTGGTTTCTATTATCTTGGATTCTCCATCGATGATGTCACTGGTAGGTTGGTTTCTGAACTGTCCACAGCCCTCCTCTGAGACACAGAGTGAGTAGACAAAAATGGTGGCATATCATAATGAGCTTTATTGAGGAGTGATTATATGAAGACAGGTTGAAAATGGGTGAAGTCGTCCTTTAAAGTACCCAAAGTAGAAAGTACTCATTATGCAGAATGTCTCATTTCACAGGTTTCAAATGTATAAAAATCTTTTGAAAATAGCAGATCAACATGCTCACAACGAATCACATCGCGATGCGTTGTGAGCTTGTTGATCTGCTATTTTCAAATGGCCGAAATGTATATAGGGCTGAGGTGGTTGATGTATGTTTTGTAATAATAACCAGTAACTAAAGTTTTCTAATAATTGTATTGGAGTAAAAAAGTACAATATTTGACTCTGAGATGTAGTGGAGTAAAAGTTAAAGTATAAAAAATTGGAAATACTCCAGTAAAGTAAAAGTAACTCAAAATTGTACTGAAGTAGTACTTACAATATACATTAAATGTTCATAAATAACAACACATTTTTTCATCCTCATATCTGATTTTGAAATGAAATGACATTAAAGTATGTGTTTTATCTCAACCAGCTCTGATGTGGCCTTGTGGCTATATTGTGTCAGCCCCGAGACTGGGAGGTCGGAGTTCAATCCCCTGCTATAAAGAATATAAAAATGGTACCCAATGGCTCTCTGCTTATAACACTTAGCATCAAGGGTTGGATTGGGGGTAAATCCCTGCGACATAGCATCATGTCCAGGGGGTGTTCTTGTACATCATCTTCCTCACGCTAAAGAAACAGGAGATAGACTGCTGACCTATCGGACCACACGGCTTGGGAACCGTTGGCTCCCAAGGCTACTTATTCACTTACTTGTTTCATCTCTGCTCAGATACTGTGGTGGTTACAGTCCCTGTTTCTGCGACTACCAACAGCTATATGCACTGTTACGGCAGGGGCAAAAATATAGACATGCAGGCAGTGTGGTGTCACTGTGGCATGATTTGGGAACAAACCGGAGCTTTGGGCAAACCACGCCCCCCGGAACTCTCTGTTGGGTAAAGCAAGCTTGCTTTAACATCGAGAGAGAGAGAGCGCACCACCACCGTTAAAAATAAATAAAAAAAGAACGAGCGAGTTGAGTTGATATTTAAGATATGTTTGGAGTGGAGTGAAGAGATAGTTCTACGGCTGTAGGAGAATATCTCACGTGACTGAGAACGGTACATACCGCAAACTGTACAGGAAAATAGGGCATGCATTATTTTATAATCTAATACTATAGATTGATATTTCGCAATATGTGTGGAGTGGAATGAAGTTCTGCAATTTTAGGCTGCAGGACAGCTCTGTTAACCCCTGCATCCTACTGCACAAATGCACAAGTAGTAGTTATTGTTTTTAAAATGTCCTGACTGCGTGGCATAACATACAGCCAGGTCCACCTACAGTATATACACATACATTGCTCTTATTATAAAATAATGCATCATTCTATTACTATACCACCTCCAGGGGCGTGGTTTGCCCAAAGCTCCGGTTGGTTCCCAAATCACGCGTCATGGAGACCCTCCAACAATGTGTTGGGCGTAGAATGACTCTTTACAAGTGAGTCAGAATGCCACCTTGAAAGTACACCTGTGTTAAAAGATACTTCTACTTCTATCTGTGCCTTATGACACTCTTGCACTCTTGAGTAGTTTTAAATGTTCCGTTTTTTTTTTTGTATTTTGCATAGATGTTTGTACATGGTTTGTACGTTGTAACATTTTGTACTGCTGCTATACCTGAAAATGGCTGCCTCATAAAAGAGATCTTGTGTCTCAACGGGACTTGCACCTTATAAATAAAGGTCAAATAAAAACAAAAACAAAAGAAGAACTTGTTTGAAAAAAAGAACATTTCCTCTCATGGTTTCAAACTCTCTTTGCACACAAACTCGACCTCTCTTAAAAATTAAGTAAATCCACTTCCTCTCACAAGTAGGCCTACTGTCTTGGCCTCTAGTGGGTACATTTTAATTTGCACTCGTGCGGTTTCAACTCCTACTCACGGGCACACATGAGTCTCTTGTGCAGTTACTCAACCTCTCTTGAAAGGTTCATTTAATTTCCTCTCCACCTTCTTGTACCTACCTCTAAAAGAGGAGATGACTGCATCTGTGCTCTTCAAAACAGACGTATACCTGATGTCTCTGCTCTTGAGTGAGCCAGGCTATCTTTTAAGGTCATTTATATTCAGATATGGGCCTACTCTAGAGGGTTATGTTGAATGTCAATAACACATTAATGCATGGTCATGACCGAGGGTGAGATTACAGGCTTTTAGTTTTTATTTGGTGAAAGCCTTTGACAGATTTGTTGGTTTGGGATGGAAGTCTATAGGTATAAGTCAATAATTGTGCTGTTATGCATGTAAATGCAAGGGCCTACTAATCAAGGATCGTTTTACCACATCAATATACTGTACTTAAACCTCTGCTGTGGAGGAAGAAGTACTCTGTTTTTTTACTTAAGTAAAAGTAGCAATACCGCAATATAGAAGTACAATGTCACAAATGTCCTGTATTCAAAATGTTACTTGCATAACTGTACAAAGGTGCATCCATGTGATGTTTTTCGTTATAGTTATTCTATTTATAGTGGCTCATAGGAATTTATAGACTACGTGACAACCAGGAATAGACTGGTGACCACCGGAGAGTCGGGTGACAGCCGGAATCTAGACGGCATCCGGGAGCAGTTTGGGTTGGCGCCCCAGTCTGTGTCTTCCGTGAGGAAGAAGCCCAACAAATCCACGGTGAGGCCTTTGGGAGGACCATTCAAGTAAGACGCAAGGGAGCCTGCAGTACCACCACGGGTCATGGTGGTCATTGCAGTACCATCACGGGCCAAGACACCATCACACCAGAATGAAATGTTTGGAGCAGGGGAGTCTGGTGCAACGCTCAGGTCCTGGACCTGGTGAGACGAAGGAGGAGCCCGGCCAGGAGTCAACCCACAGAGCCTAGTCCCTCCACGTGCCAGAGCCTCCCCGAGTCCCGGCAGAGTATTTCCGGAGAAGCGGACTGAGTGGCCCTGTCTTGCCCTATAGGACTGACCGTGGGTAGCTACTGGGACGTAAGTCGAGGCTTGATCAACCTTGGCTGGGTCACCTGGGGGAGGGTGTATGTTGCGAGACCCGAAACATCCTATGACCCCAGGCTACAACACTGATGATACGTCCCAGGTGCATCCATGTGATGTTTTTCGTTATTGGCATAAAAACATACTTACACTACCAAGTAAGTACTCACACACATTTTTTTGTCTTCTTTTTTTTTACAGATCTACGAGCTTGTAGATCAGCTATTTTCGAATAGCTGAAGTAGCCATGTGGATCTCGGGGTCCACATGGCTCCAATATAGACCTTGACCATGACGTCCGTCATCGCTGCTATTTTCGCCAAATGTTTGCCTATAAAGACATGCCCAGAATAGGATGCTAGAGTTCATGTGGTTATAATTAATGTGGCAAGCAGGGACGGTTAAAATGTGAAACTGGAGATCAGAGAGGCAAAGGTGTTCCATCAAGACAATGCTCCCAATTAACCCCTCCCCTCTGCGCGCATGAATATGTACGCCTCCGTCTCTGTGAAGCTAGAGGATCACAACACAACACAACACAACACAACACAACACAACACAACACAACACAACACAACACAACACAGTTCTGCATTTATTGTGCTTTTAGGTTTACAGCTTCTTCTGCGAGGGAAAAGAGTTGACTCATTTGCATTTGTTTATAGCCTTGTTTTGGTCTGTTGTTTGGGAAACAGGGAGAGACTGTCAGGCTGTGATTACAATTTTGTGGATAAACTATACCGCTTGCACCTCTGGCAGTGATAGAAATAAATAACTTTAGACTTTGTGGTCAACATGTCAAAATAATAAGCCAAAAAAAGCAACGACAGTCAAACAGCAATTCATGCATTCATTCAACCTTCTTTCAAAGGACTGCATTGAGGAAGAGTCAAGTTAAAGTGAAATGTTTAGACCTTAGTCCCCCCCCCCCCTTGAGAGTATAGGCTACACATGTAACCAAATGGACCTGTAACTTGCAAGGGTTACAAATGTAACCAAATGGAGATTGTATAATCTCAGAGTTAGAGCTCAATTAACACTGAGGATTTCACTGTGCAGGAATATAGGATCTTAATGGTTACGGTATCATTTATTTATTTACGTTTAAAATGTTATTGTATTTGCTCCTTTTATATTTTTAAATCTTTGAATTTCACCGACTCTCATTACAGGGCCAGAGCTCAGCTCTGGACCTGTCTTAATGTTCCCCTTATTACGGGGCCAGAGCTCAGCTCTGGACCTGTTTTATTATTCCCTGTATTCTGTTTCTTCTGCCACTTTTCGCAGTTCTGGGTGAACCGTGCTGTCGCTTTTTACGAAACTCGGCCATATGGTAGATGGTCATGAAAAACTATCAAGAAATAAATCTCACAATCTTTCGTCAAAAGGTGGCGCTATAGCACTCAATTGAAAATGCCAACTTTGAACAGGTACAACTCATGCCCTGTTTGACCTACAGCCATAAAACTTCGATACACACATGCGTCTACTCATGATGAACAACTTTAACCCTCTGACTTTTGACCTCTGACCTTTAGATCTCCCACCATTTTGAATTATATGAAAAACAGTTAAAACCTATCTCCTCCTGGGATTTTTGAGTAATCTGCACGAAACGTTTTACACATGAACTTTGGACCTATGCCGACAAACAAGCAGCGAGATTTTTCCATAAGTGAAAAAATGAAGCTTTAATGAGCCAATGAATATTGCAGTTTTATGACAATTATTCATCTGCCCCTAACACATACATGCAGACTCACATTTCTTTGAAACTTTGCGTTAATGTTGAGGGTCATTCCAAATATTACTGAAACCAATCTTACTCCAATTGGTCAAAGGGGGGCGCTATAGCGATTTTTTGAAAGTGCAAACTTTAAACAGGCAAAAGTCATGCCTCGTTTGGCCGACAGCCATTAAACCTGCTTACACATGTGCCTTGACTCATGAGGAACACATGTATCACGTTGACCAGTAAGCTCCGCCCTTAGATTGTCCGCAATTTTGAGCAGTTTGAAAAACACTTAAACCCAGGATTTTTCAGCTATTTGCGTGAAACTGTATCATCTGTGTGATCTCCTTTTTCACAAGTTCTTGTCTGTTGGTCCAATGGCTTCTCCCTTAAACGTGTGCCTCACAACCTGAAGGTTGCCAGTTCAAGCCTCACTTGATGCGGACTTCATTAAAGTTGCATTGCACACAACATGATTGTGTCAATTAATACATGTGCAATTGTTAAACATAACCTGAAATACTTATTTGAGAGGGTATGTTTTTGCAATGTATGACATACTTCATTCTGAAAATAGCCGATCTACAATCTCAAAACTTTTTCAGATAGCAACGTGTGTCTGAGCTTGTAGATCGGCTGCTTTCACTGGTTCAGTTTTATCTTCAACAGACAACCTCAGCCTGGTCAAAGCTATAGCACTATAGGTAGTGTTGCAGCCTGTCAATCCAAAGGTTGAGGCTTCGATTCCTGTTAATGGCAATAGGTTGACACGTCCAATCAATCCATTCTGCTTCCATCTTTCTCTCTCTTCAATCTATTGTTTCCATGTCTCTCTCTCTTCAATCTATTCTGTTTCCATGTCTCTCTCTCCGCCCTTAGATTGTCCGCAATTTTGAGCAGTTTGACAAACACTTGAACCCAGGATTTTTCAGTTATTTGCGTGAAATGGTATCATCTGTCTGACCTCCGTTTTAACTGGATCAGGTCTGTTGGTCCAATGGCTTCCCGCTTAAGTGAATGTTTCACAACATCAAGGTTGCCGGTTCAAGCCTCACTTGGTGGAGACTTCATTTAAAGTGCATTGCAAACAACAAGACTGTATTAATGAATACATATGCAATTGATAAAGATAACATGAAATGCTTATCTGAGAAGGTATGTTTTTGCAATGTATGACATACTTCATTCTGAAAATAGCCGATCTACAATCTCAAAACCTTTCAGATAGCAACGTGTTTCTGAGCTTGTAGATCGGCTGCTTTCACTGGTTCAATTTTATCTTCAACAGACAACCTCAGCCTAGACAAAGCTATAGCACTATAGGTAGTGTTGCAGCCTGTCAATCCGAAGGTTGAGGGATCGATTCCTGTTAATGGCAATAGGGTGAGACGTCCAATCAATCCATTCTGCTTCCATCTTTCTCTCTCTTCAATCTATTATGTTTCCATGTCTCTCTCTCTCTTCAATCTATTTCTTTTCCATGTCTCTCTCTCCGCCCTTAGATTGTCCGTAATTTTGAGCAGTTTGAAAAACACTTAAACCTTCAGTTATTTGCGTGAAATGGTATCATCTGTTTGACCTCCGTTTTCACTGGATTAGGTCTGTTGGTCCAATGGCTTCCCACTTAAGTGAATGTTTCACAACATCAAGGTTGCCGGTTCAAGCCTCACTTGGTGGAGACTTCATTTAAAGTGCATTGCAAACAACAAGACTGTATTAATGAATACATATGCAATTGATAAAGATAACATGAAATGCTTATCTGAGAAGGTATGTTTTTGCAATGTATGACATACTTCATTCTGAAAATAGCCGATCTACAATCTCAAAACCTTTCAGATAGCAACGTGTTTCTGAGCTTGTAGATCGGCTGCTTTCACTGGTTCAGTTTTATCTTCAACAGACAACCTCAGCCTGGTCAAAGCTATAGCACTATAGGTAGTGTTGCAGCCTGTCAATCCGAAGGTTGAGGGTTCGATTCCTGTTAATGGCAATAGGTTGAGATGTCCAATCAATCCATTCTGCTTCCATCTCTCTCTCTCTTCAATCTATTATGTTTCCATGTCTCTCTCTCTCAATTAATGCATGTGCAACTGTTAAAGGTAACATGAAATGCTTCTTGGAGAGAGTATGTTTTTGCAATGTATGACAAACTTCATTGTGAAAATAGCCGATCTACAATCTCACAACTTTTCAGATAGCAACGTTTTGTGAGCTTGTAGATCGGCTACTTTCACTAGTTTTCGTTCCGAGGAGACACAAAAATGCCTTTATTGGTAAATGGTTTGTGAACCAGTGATCTAGAGTAGTTCGGGACACAGAGGCTTGGTTCATAATGGACGGAAATACTTATAAATATCAACAGACACTACCAGTAATTGTGTCAATTAATACATAATGCAATTGATAAAGATAACCTGAAATGCTTATTTGAGAGGGTATGAAGTATGTATGACATACTTCATTCTGAAAATAGCCGATCTACAATCTCAAAACCTTTCAGATAGCAACGTTCTTTCTGAGCTTGTAGATCGGCTGCTTTCACTGGTTCACTTTTATCTTCAACAGACAACCTCAGCCCGGACAAAGCAATAGCACTATAGGTAGTGATGCAGCCTGTCAATTCGAAGGTTGATGGTTCGATTCCTGTTAATGGCAATAGGTTGAGATGTCCAATCAATCTATTCTGCTTCTCTCTCTTCAATCTATTATGTTTCCGTGTCTCTCTCTCTTCAATCTATTCCGTTTCCATGTCTCTCTCTCTATCTCTCTTCAATCTATTCCGTTTCCATGGCTCTCTCGCTCTCTCTCTCTCTCTCTCTCTCTCTCTCTCTCTCTCTCTCTTCAATCTATTCCGTTTCCATCTCTCTCTCTCTCTTCAATCTATTCCGTTTCTCTCTCTCTCTCTCTCTCTCTCTCTCTCTCTCTCTCTCTCTCTCTCTCTCTCTCTCTCTCTCTCTCTCTCTCTCTCTCTCTCTCTCTCTCTCTCTCTCTCTCTCTCTCTCTCTCTCTCATTCACCAGGTCAGGTCTGTTGTTCCAATGGTTTCTCGCTTAAGTGTGTGCCTTACAATCTCAAGGTTGCCAGTTCAAGCCTCACTTGATGCAGACTTCATTTAAGTTGCATTGCACACAACATGATTGTTGCGAACGCGGAAGGAGGCCTCCGACCAAGTGGAGCTTACTGTGTGTGTGTGTGTGTGTGTGTGTGTGTGTGTGTGTGTGTGTGTGTGTGTGTGTGTGTGTGTGTGTGTGTGTGTGTGTGTGTGTGTGTGTGTGTGTGTGTCTTATTTATGGTCTTTCCGTGTGTGTTCACGCTCTCATTGGCTCGCGCCCCCATGTGATGTGACTCGAAACTCCGTGCTGAAATGCCAGCAGCTGCACTGCCTGTATACAGCCGGCAGAGTGCGGCAGAGTGCACTACTACAGTGTGGTTGAAATATAGCAGCCTCAGTCAATCTGCGTTCGCTTCCAGCGTTCGCGCGTCTTACTTGTGTCATTTAATGCAAGTGCAATTGTTAAAGGTAACCTGAAATGCTTATTTGAGAGTATGTCTTTTCAATGTATGACATACTTCATTCTGAAAATAGCCGATCTACAATCTCAAAACCTTTCAGATAGCAACGTGTTTCTGAGCTTGTAGATCGACTGCTTTCACTGGTTCACTTTTATCTTCAACAGACAACCTTAGCCTGGACAAAGCTATAGCACTATAGGTAGTGTTGCAGCCTGTCAATCCGAAGGTTGAGTGTTCGATTCCTGTTAATGGCAATAGGTTGAGATGTCCAATCAATCCATTCTGCTTCCATCTCTCTCTCTCTCTTCAATCTATTATGTTTCCATGTCTCTCTCTCTCTTCAATCTATTCTGTTTCCATGTCTCTCTCTCTCTCTCTCTCTCTCTCTCTCTCTCTCTTCAATCTATTCCGTTTCCATGTCTCCCTCTTCAATCTATTCCGTTTCCATGTCTCTCTCTCTCTCTCTCTCTCTCTTTTGAGGGGCGGCCATAGCTGAGTGGTTAGTGAGCCAGCCTAGGGAGCCAGAGGCCCTAGTTGCCCCAGGTACGATTCCAGGCCAGGCCAGCAAATGAAATTTGTCCCTGAGCAAGACTCTTAACCCCTAATTGCTCACAGGCCCTCATTGGAAACAAGACCGCAAGGACTTTCATGAACAGACCTGTTAAAGGAATTATCCTTATCTCTTCAATCTATTCCGTTTCCATGTCTCTCTCTCTCTCTCTCTCCGATCTACAATCTCACAACTTTTCAGATAGCAACGTATTTCTGAGCTTGTAGGTCGGCTGCTTTCACTGGTTCACTTTTATCTTCAACAGACAACCTCAATCTGTACAAAGCTATAGCACTATAGGTAGTGTTGCAGCCTGTCAATCCGAAGGTTGAGGGTTCGATTCCTGTTAATGGCAATAGGTTGAGATGTCCATTCAATCCGTTCTGCTTCCATCTCTCTCTCTCTTCAGTCTATTATGTTTCCATGTCTGTCTCTCTCTCTCTCTCTCTCTTCAATCTATTCCGTTTCCATGTCTCTCTCTCTTCAATCTATTCCGTTTCCATGTCTCTCTCTCTCTTCAATCTATTCCTTTTCCAAGTCTCTCTCTCTCTTTCTCTTCAATCTATTCAGTTTCTCTCTCTCTCTCTTTCTCTTCAATCTATTCCTTTTCTCTCTCTCTCTCTCTCTCTCTCTCTCTCTCTCTCTTCAATCTATTCCGATTCTCTCTCTCTCTCTCTCTTTCTCTTCAATCTATTCCGTTTCTCTCTCTCTCTCTTTCTCTTCAATCTATTCCGTTTCTCTCTCTCTCTCTTTCTCTTCAATCTATTCCGTTTCTCTCTCTCTCTCTCTTTCTCTTCAAGAGACCTTTGGAAAAAGAGACCTTTGGTCTCAATGCAATTTTTACTGGTTAAATTAAGGTTACATAATATAAGGGTGATATTGGCTGCCTAAATTATGTAACCATAGTGTTAAATGGAGAGAATGGCTGCTTTGCGTAGGCTACTCTCTTTCTATACAGACAATCAATCACAACGCCTCAAGAGTTGATATGCAAATAATACCGGTTTGTCTTATTTTTATGATCACTCTAGAGATTAGTGTAACATATTGTTCTTCTGTGTCTGCACTTACAGCTTAAACACCCACAAAAATCTATGCTCAACAAAATGTCTATGCTCAGTCGTTAAACCAAATGTCTTAACTGCAAATACTCGAGGCCAGGCTTCTAAAGAATTACAAGAGATCGTGTCAATTGAAAAGCTTGTGGAAAATACAAGGCGAGAAAAAACTAATCAGACATGTTTTGCCATGGTAATGTTAAATGTAGACTGTGTTAAACCTGAGGGATTTAAAACCAAGGATGTTAAACCACAAAATGCTAGTTGGCAGTCGGACGCTTGGCTGTTCGGTTGATTGTGGAATTATCTGGTGCGTTGGCTGAAGGATTATCGTGGAGATGCTTCAAACAAACCGCGCCTTCTAAGAAAGTGACGGCTGTAACAAAAACAGCTGTTAGTCATTTTTCTCTGTATGGTCAATGAACCGGCATTGAATGCAGCTGCTCAAGAGGATTCCACTTATTACACACATCTGTTACCGAGTTTCACCAGCCAACACACTTTCTGGGGAGGGGGTGGCAAAGTGTTGGCTAGCGTTGGAATGAATATATCATGCTGTGCACCTGACCGTTTGAATGGGGAGTTTTATAAAGGCAGGGGCTCATAAGATAAGAGTATCAGAATCAGAATCAACTTTATTGTCACATCACTGGTTTACAGATGTAAAGAAGCGGGTGAAATTAGTTTTTGCGTAACCTCCATCATTTTTGTTGTTTTCCAGAAAGAGGGAAGAAGAAAAAGGAGGGGGGTAGGATGGGGGGGTGAAGAAAGACATCTAACATTAAATAAGCATGTCAAAAAGAACATAAAAACATATCTATGTATACACATAGCATAAGACCAATAGATACAGTATGTAAATGAGGTTAAACATGAGGTGCAAAAGACACATGGCTAGGTCCACATAGTGGCAGGTGTGTGCATGTCTGATTAGACATACAGTACGGTGCAAAAATAGAGTGGCCGTTTTGGAACCAGAAGGTTCCCAGTTTCATCCCCATGTTCATCCTGTCTTCATGTCGAAGTGACCTTGAGCAAGACACGGAACCCCCTCAAATAGGCTCTATGCACAGCAGCCACACCAGCTCAGTGGCCTTGTGGTTAGAGTGTCCGCCCTGAGATTGGGAGGTCGGGATTCGATCCCCGGCCGGGTCATACCAAAGGCTCCAAAATGGGACCCAATGCCTCCCTGCTTGGCACTCAGCATCAAGGGTTGGATTGGGGGTGAGTCCCTGCAACATACTAGCGTCATGTCCAGGGGGTGTTCTTGTACATCAAGCTGCCTCTGCCTCACGCTAAGGAAACAGGAGATAGGCTCCTGCCCTATGGGCCTCAGGGCTCGGCAAGGCTTACTTACTTACAGCAGCCATATTAGAAAGAAATTGAGCCTCTTCCTTAACAGGTCTTACCAATTATAGCCTACATTTTAAGACTCTGTTCCATTCTGGCCAAACAGAGGGTGCTGCTAGTGTTTGTGTTGTGTGTGTTAAAAAGTTTGAGAACCACTGTGCTACACTAAATGGAACAGAGCCTTAATTACTATAATTGGTAAGACCTGTGAAGGAAGTAAGGAAGAGGCCCAATATGGCTGCTGTGTGTGCATAGAGCTTATTGCATCTGATGAGCAGTTTGGTGCTTTGCATGGTTGCTTCCACAGAGAGTGGGTGGATATGGGTGAATGCAATGCACATTTAAGAATAAGTTAAGTGCTTTGCATTGGATAACGGTGCTACATACAGGTAAATGCACCATTTATTCTATTTAGTTTATTCACCATTTAGACTCTGGAAGTAGCCAATCATCACTTGCTGCAACAATAACATATCAAAACCGGTGTTTCTATGTTTATCACGATACAATACTGTTGTTTTGTGTCACAGTACAAGGTACTGTAGTGTTAGTCAAAAAGGCTGTATAATTTACTGAGATGCAGCTAGTCTACCAGGGTTCCTCTGCCACTATAGGTTGAGAGATGTTCCTAAAGGGAATCAGATAATGAGCGGTTTTAACTGTATAAATCAGTGTCCAGATAACATCAAATATCCAGATATAATCATGATTAAAACATGATTATGTTTAATTTCAGAGCGTAGAGCGGACACGTTCTCTGGATCTAGACCACAACCAACCAAATTGCTTATTTATGGAGCATATGTGTTTCTAATGTGTGCTAACTGTTTGAAAATAGTACATTTTGCTATTGATGAAGCTGGCGAATAATGCAGTGTGGGTTGCTGCAGCTGGTCTTCTGGGTAACAGGTCAATGGAGAAAACACTAATGAATGTGAACGCATTATCATATCAGAAGATCTTATTTTTTTTTACTATTCGTTGCTGTCGGGTGGAAACCTTGAATGTCTAAAACGGTTACTTTTTGGGAAATGGAAAAAATAACCTGTGTTCCAATGGATCCAGTAAAGTTATTATTTGATCAAAATCTCGTTGATACTTTTCATTGGTTAGATATTTACAAAACCCACGCCTCCTTTTCACTTTCACTCTTCACCATTCACTTTTTTCTATAATAGTGAAAATAGCCGATCTACAAGCTCACAACACATCGTGATGCGCTGTGAGCTTTTGTAGCTCGGCTATTTTCGCTACTTTTGTGTGACACTCTTGTACAACAAAGTAGGGTTTTAATTTACAAAAAAAACTAACATAAAAAGTAGAAAAATAGAGATACAAGGTTTCTACCCATTATGAAGGATTCAGTTTACCAATAACTCACTACAGAAGAATAATTACATTTTTTATTAATTTCTGAATGGCCAAAAAATATTGAACATTTCATATCATCTTTTATACTGACTTCAGCTTAAGGGCTTAGATAAATATTTAAATATTTGTTACCTTGCACAATTGGTTTGTATGCACATAAAGTAGTGCATTCAAGCACAGCTTTGCAATCAGAATATGGAATTTACAAAAGACAAACTTTAAATGAGTTGCCCATCGATAGTGTAGCCGTGGGTTAAGAATGCACATCTCAGCTTGAAGCGTCTGTCTTCATAAAAGTAAATAAACGCCCACAGTTTATAAAAAATATGTTTACTGTGCACTGTATTGTACTGTAGTCCACAGTGTTGTTTTAATCACAAAAGCCCTATTTTGGGATGGTGTCGTGCGGCAAAAATAGCTGATCATGAGCAGTTCTGAGCTTGTAGATCTGCTATTTTTGTTATTTTTGAAAAATGTTTAAAAAAAATCTAACATACCCAACAATAGGGATGCCAGGTTGAAAGTGATTGAAGTGTAACAATCAAGCGTGTCTGCCAACCCATCACTTTGGCATGCCTGCTCGAAATGTCAAACCTAAAAGTTTCCTTTATTGCACCCATCAGTAGCTTCAAAGTCTGTCCAGAGTTTTGTGAGAGAAATAAGCAACCAGGTCTAGGAAAACAAGCCCAAAAGCAGCGACTATTATAGGCCACATGAGCACTTTAAAACCTATATGCTGTACATGTCGGCTGTTTGAAAATAGACGATTTACAAGCTCACAACGTGTCGCATCGTGTTGTGCTATTTTCAACATTTCTTTAAATAAAATGCGGAATATGTGGAATATTTTTGAAACATTCTGACAACACAAATCTGGTACGGGGTCCCTGGCACAAAACATGTTCAGATGGGGGTTAGGGACAAATACATATTAATTTGGGGGTCCAAAATATTTGAGAATGACTGGTTTAAATAATAATACATTAAAAAAAATCTAACCAAGCTCAAATAAGCAGCTACACTTTAGAAACAAGCCCGTAAAACCGTACATTTTTACAAGCGACTTCACAGAAAAGCAAGCCTTATAATAAGCGGACATGGCAACACTGACACTGAGTGTGTCCCCTGCTGGCCTATAGGATCACCTTCCCACTGGGAATGCTCTCCTGCCCTCACGCCTTTGGCCCCTCGCTTTTACTACGGACGATCTCAAAGAAATAAAAATGAACAGTGAAATAGAAGCTTCCTGTACTACTGCTGTCATCACACCTACTGTACATATAATGACAGTAATGCATTGTATCCCCTACATTAGAATGAATCTTAAGAAACATATTTTCACATCTATAATAAAAAAAAAAGACAGGTGTGGTAGGCCCTGGAAGCATGCAGAGCAAACCAAGAGACTCCCACAAAGAGACTTCCTCTAATGACTGTCATAACATTGCTACTTTCCTGCATTTCTTTAGCCGTGATTTCATACCTGTTGACATTTGATGTGTTTTGATAACTGATGCTTTGTTATTCATTTTTTTAACCATGTCACTTTAACCATGCACATAATGAAAACTGTGCTTTTATATACTGTACCTGCTCTCATTTGCACAAGAAGCTTTACTTTTTTACAGACAATAAAAATAACATTGTGGCAATAGTAAGGACAAAGAGGTCTGTCATGCACAAGAGGCATGTCTGCCTTCCATAGAGCTATCTATCCATTGCTATTTTTAATCATGCACCAAATGTACACTGGATTTTGTATATTAGATTTGACTGTGCCTTCGTGTTACTTTTGTTCTGTGTTCTTTTCTTCTCTATTCTCTCTTCCCTGTTCTAACTCTTCCCGAAACTGCAATGTCGAGAACTCGCACGAAAAAGAATTCCACCCACTCTTTTACACCTGGAATCTTGTGATGTGACAGGAAAGTTGATTCAGAAAATCTGAGAATGAAAGTCAGAAAATCTTACAACCCACTGCTGAATCCTGACCTGCAGTACAGGTTGAGATGAACACCTTGGACACAGATATTAATCATAGCAAGGGAACTCAGATGGGTAGCACGCATACAGTAGTAGTGGTGGATAGTACATTTACTCAAGTGCTGTACTTAAGTACAATTTTGTGGTACTTTTACTTTACTTGAGTATTTCCATTTTCCAATACTTTCTACTTCCTCTGCTACATCTCAGAGGCAAATATTCAACTTTTTACTCGACTACCATTACTTGATCAGTTTAGTTACAAGTTACTTTGTACATGTGTTAAACCTATATTAACCACTTAAGCCCTATCTAATACGTTGGCTATTCAAGTGAGCTTGAATTTAAAAAAAAGTTTGACAAATGTTTAAAACATTTAGTGCTTTTACTTTGACACTTCAAGTATATTTTGATACCAATACTTTTGTACTTTTACTCAAGCAAAAATGTTGAATAAAGGCCTTTTTCTTGTAACAGAGTATTCCTACTTTGTGGTATTGCAACTTTTACTTAAGGTAAAATATCGTCTCTGTCGGGAGGAAACATCATGTCCAAAACTGTTACTTTTCAGTATTCAAATTCAAAAGTAGCAGATCTACAAGCTCCAAACGCGTCGCTTCGCGCCGCGTTTTGAGCTTGTGGATCTGCTACTTTTGATGCTTTTGTGTGACGCTGTAGTATGATCAAGTAGGGCGTTAATTTACGAAAAAAAAACACAAAAAGTTAGACTATGGAGATAAGAGGTTTCGGCGAGACAGCAACGATATCCGTCTTCCCCCACTGCTTGTGGGAGATTTCTGTTCTCTCTCTGCATGCATCAGAACTCCATGGATGAGTTGCCTCAGGGCTGTCAAGTGGGCCTTTCTGGATCAGGATCTGTTGCAACGGTGACGACAGCAGGTGCTTCAATTATTCTACAGAAAGCCAGGTGCTTCATATTTTACCCTTCCATTGTTATGCAGTACATTGCATGAGTCACCACAAACACTGGTAGCACCGACTCTACCTGGAGCAGTGGTTCTCAAAGTTTTCTTTCACATCAAGGAACGGCCCACATTAATATGTATTTGGCCACAGACTGCCCATGCATCTGAAAATATGGAATAGGGGGGGAGCTCAAAGCGCGCCACAATGCGATGTATGCTGTAGATCGGCTATTTTCAAATATCCGATGGATATGTTGTGAAAGTGCTGATTTTGATGCATATTAACTGTTAATTGCATGCTGTGTATATTAACTAATTTTGCCGAGGACCCCCTGGAACTCCCTTCAAGGACCCTTTGGGGTCCGTGGGATATTTCTAGAAACATTTAAAAAACAAAACAACATTTTAAGTTTCAACTCTAACGACATGCCCAAAGTTGGTTGAAGGTGGTTAATTGCATTCGACCATGTTGCAACGACAAGTCGGTATAGACTCACAATGAGACAAAACCAAATGTCATGATCAGCACTGGCCCTGACTATCGCTCCTTGATGAACATCAAAGGCTGCCGCCAGCCCCAGACAAAAGGTAAACAGTTCATTAGAAGCTGGGGCTTTGCCATTGTTCGTGCTCACAAACGCTGCAGCCTGCTCATCGCGTGGCGAGATGCGGCAGGAATATCAATGCAAGCAAACAAAAGAACCCAATGCAAGAGCCTACAGAGTCATTTCATGGACATCAGTCATATCGAGCTAAACAGGCCAGAGGATGACGTGATGAAAGCCAGGAGAGTAAACAGGCAATAGCACCAAGAGGGTACAATATGAAGGCAAACATAAGAGTGGAAAGGAGCCGTTGTTAACCATTTATTGTCCATCTATGCTGCAGATACTTACTTATTGATAGTTGCAGCCACCACTTTACCAAATATGTATATTGCAGCAAATAAACAACAACAGTGTCGGTCTCCAACCTGTTAACAGGTTATTCAACCTGCAACAGCTTAAAAGAGAACAGAATATTATGCATCTCCTCCACATGGAAATGTGACGGAATGAAAATACCGTCGACACTAAGATATTTTTTGTCAGTTTGACACTGGTAAAATGAGGCTTTGCCTTAACTTGGAAAAATACATATACCCTCAAATTGTTAAATCTCAATGCATTACTTACAACAAAATGACTAAACAAAATTAAGAAACGCTTGCACATTGGTGGGTTCCATTTAAAGAAAAATAAATGTATTGGACCCTCAAGTGCTGTGATGTTTCGGGCTCACACTATAATAGAATAACATGTGTTATCAGTTAGATACTTTACCTATGCTGCAATAATTTATTCTGGGACCGCAATGGAATTATGTTTTTTTTTTCTGACTTTCTTTCCTGATAATTCTATTGTACTATGCAACTTGGTGAATTGTATCTTGAATTTATCAAATAAATAAAATAAAATAAAATGCCCTTCATCAGACTCTTACTACAAAATGATACCTGACACTTGTCACTGCTCAAAGTTGAGCTGGCCCCTCTGCTAGTTGAGCTAAAAAGCACAACGTTTTTAATCGGTCAACCCAGAAATCAAATTGGGGTCCACTAGGTGACTAGGGACCCTCAGGGTTCCTTGAGGGGGTTCCAAATGGACCCTTACAGGTCTGTAACTCTGAGAGTGTACAAAGGGTTCCATTTGTATACTCTCAAAGTTGTGTGGGCCCTTTAAATGAAAAAAAGTTTGAGAACCAGTTGGTTAACCCTAAGGGAAAAGAGATGGGCTATTACTTTAAGGTCAGAACAATTAGCAATAATACTTCAGGGAAATCAAAGTACTACCTCACTGTCAATATAGTATGTTAAGGCATTTGGCTTCAAAATGACTGAGGGGAGAACAGGGAACAGCAGGGTTTGTCTGTTTGCCTGTTAAGACTGCTCTCAATGTTATTTGTTCATAGCTGCCTTTCTAGAAATATCTATGACATCTACAGTATGTCCAATAAAACTCAGTCCAATTTCTGTTGAACAAAGTTCATCTGCTTTTGTTTTTCCCTTTTCTTTTCTTTTAGCCCCACTAGCAGCAGGGCTCTAAGGATAGTCGGTCGATCAGTCAATCAATCTGTCAGTTCATCCGCACAGCAGTTTAGTCCCAAACATCATATCTAAAATAACAACTGTCCAGATTGCCATGCTTCTGTGCATCTTCGTGTACTCCAGAGGATGATTACTACTGAATTTGGTAAGCCCGTGGCCTTTCCTTTAGCGCATCAACTATTTAATGGAAATATTTGCTGGATTGCCATGAAATTTGCTCTGTGCAATCATTCTCCCCAGAGGATGATACTGATTTTGATCACCCAATGGCCTTACAGTAGCTCTATAGTGACGACCTCAGGATTTTTGTTTACACACAAATTATCTCAAAATCTATTGCACAGATTAGCATGAAACTTAAGGTGCTCAGTGAGGATGAACCCTTCTTTTCTACGGTACTTGCACACAAAACAAAATACATTTCGTAGATTTGAATGGGCGGATTACCATAGCAGAGTGCATTGCCTTGGAGGAAGACTTCTAACTACCACCTTTCCTCTAGCGCCACCCTCAGGCCAAAATGTCAACTTTTCACTCAAAGACATCTCATATTCTAATAGTCAGTTTGCAGTTTGAGCCCTATACTGATTTGATTTGGTGATCATCACATGGTCTTTTCTCTACCGCCACTTGTTGGCCAACATGGTGGCAGCACGGCCTGTTTTCGCTTTTAGAGTCTTGTTTTCACAAAGCCAGAAAGATCAGAAATAAAGATCAAAAACATTTAGACAGCAACTGTATTATTTGAGGGCCTACTTTGACTCGCGGTCAGAGACCCAGATCTACACATTAAGGCCTACAGCTACTCTCCTCACAAATATGAGTTGAAATTGAACTGTCAGCTCCTTGCCTGCATGCCTGTGACAGCAGAATATTACACGTTGGTGACCTACAGTAAATTATGTATGGGGTTCATGCTACTTCTGAAGGGAAAGTATATACATTCTATCTACTGGATAAAGGATTTTCTTGTAGTATGTTGTGTATGTCTTGCTGTGTCATGTGGGTTGTTCGTTTGTGCGTTCATGTATGTAGCCAATATTTCACACTTTTGTGTGAGTGCCCGCATGTGTGCACACATGCTTAAGCCCACAATGCACACCTGCGCTTCATAGCAGGTAGTAAATGACCTACCAATTCACCCAGCTGCTGACTAAATTGTATAACAAAGGCCTTTTCTGCCACAGAAAGAAAGAGAGAAAGGCCTCATTATAGTAACGACAGTCCCCCCCAAAAATAGATTTGTCCCCTAGATTTTAGACTAGATTTAGGCTAGTTTGCTATCAGCATGTCTGACGTCCTTCACCTCTCCCCCACCAAAGGGGAGGCACCGGCAATTATTAGGGGAGGAAAATCTGTGGCAGATAATAGGATTTTCTCTGCTCTTAAAGATAATTATGCTTCTCGAGGGATGTGCAGGTGGTGTAATATAGCTCCGTATCCTTCAGATGACAAGTACGTCATTTATGCCTTTTGATCTGATCCTGCCCTCTACAAAGTGAAACCGGAGTTCTAAATGAAATCATTTTCATAGTATCCTTGAACACAGGCTGCAGTTAGAACCACCAGGTGGAAATTTCCATTTTCTGTTACGGGGAAAGTGAGGGCCTCTTTTAAAAAGTCACATCTCAAGAGATTCAGCGGGGGAGATACTGTACCGCATAGCAAGAGTGAGAGGTGTAATTCTTGAACTGAGAAGCTCGGTGCAGGTTTGCCTGGCACAGATTTGTTTTTATTCAGCGAGAGTTTCACGACGTGACATCTATGCTGGGGTGAGAATGTGTTTTCTCCTTGCATGGCGATGAAGCAGGACTCGGGAGCCACAAGCGAAGTTGCTCTCCTGCCGTGGGTAGTGGGTAGTTTGTGGCGCGTTAAATTGTCGCATCAATGACAGGCAATGCGTAAACTTGTTCTCTGCAGAGGTATTTTTGCAACAATCCATGATCACGATGATGGCTTGTTTGTTTGCTGTGAGGCTGTAGAACAAGACAACCCTGCATTGGCTACAATTGGTTTTTGGCAAGTGATGTTTTGGACTGGGTTTGGGAATTAGTTTAATATGAAACAAGGTCTTTGGTTCCACCATGCAATTTCCTCACTCATAACACTATTGAAATGTATTTGATGATTAAATGATCATCATTGTATGAATATCAGACATTGGCATAATATGACTGTCGCTTTGTTCTCTTTATAACAAGACGGAGAGTCTAATAATGGTGTGGCCTCCCTGTCAAATCTATTAGTTATTATGTGTGCAGTTTGTGAACAATGTACAACGTGCCGGTGTTCAGTGGTGAAGCCGCAAAAGGAAATATGCATGGCATCATTCCCAGATTGACAAACTGATGGTGACAGTCTGTGTCTCCTTTGGCCAAATGGAATTAGTGATCTTACTCAAACGGAACCATCAAAGGGAACCAAATGGACCCTCACAGGTCCATTTGGTGTAGATTGGGGTTCCAGAGATTGATTAAAATTAAAATAAAATGGGGGTCTGTGGCCTAGTAGAGCATATCGTCTCTGTCGGGTGGAAACCTCATATGTCCAATACTGCTACTTTTCAGGATTCAAATAAAAAATAGGATTAAAAAAATAGCAAAAGTAGCTGATCTACAAGCAAAACATCAAGCTTGTAGATCTGCTACTTTTGATACTTTTGTGTGATGTAGTATGATCAAGTACAGAGTGTTCATTTACGAAAAAACACAAAAGTTAAAATATGGAGATAAGAGGTTTCTGCCCGACAGCAACGATATCAAACTACTGGGGGTCCTTCAAATGAAAAAGGTTGAGAATCACTGACCTGCCAAGTGCAAAAGTGCATAGATTATCAGCAACTGTATATGATCCAACTCTCACTCTTTCACTTCATCTGGCATTTCCTGGTTGTGCAGACTGGTCATGCTGCATGGGTGCACTGCACTACTTTTGGGGGGACCATTTCATTTCAAACCTTTATTTAAGCTCGAAAGGCACTGAGGTTACCCTCATTTACAGTGACGATGAGCGAACAAAATAAAGCACAGCAGCAGCAAACAATGAAAAAAACATAGACAGGAAGACACATATAAACAAGACGGATACAGACATACTGTACCACCAACTCAGTGGTGGGAAAAGTACTCCAATAGCTTTATTCAAGTAAAAGTAGCAATACCACAATGTAGAAATACTCTGTTACAAGTAACAGTCCTGCATTAAAAATCTTAGTTGAGTAAAAGTACAAAAAGTATTATGAAAAGGTACCAAAAGGTAAAAGAAAATGTTTTAGATATTTGTTGAAAAGTCGAACCATAACATAGGACTGAATTGGTTAATGTATGTTTTGTAATAAATAATCTAAATCTACAAAGTAACGTAAAGTAAAGTAAAAGTTTTCAAATAATTGTTGTACAAATGTACAATATTTGTCTCTGGGATGAAGTGGAGTAGAAGTAGGCCTACAAAGTATCAAAAAATAAGTTAAGTAAAAGTATCTCAAAATTAAACAAGTAGTTATAGTACTTGAGTAAATTTACTTAGTATACAGTATGCAGTACAGAATTGTTAAATTGTGTGTCCTTCATCCATTAGAATCGTCAGACAAGGTGAAGTTAACCTGTAATGCATTTTTAAACTAATTTAAAAGAGCGATTTTGTGCACTACTTTAGCTTTATGACCTCCAGAAAATTGAATTCCAGACACGACTGTGTCCAAAATGACTACGCTGCCACTTTCACTGAGCTCTTCCTTGATTTATTTTCAACCATGGTAAAACTAAGACCGTTTTTTTGTTTTGTTAACAACAGGAACAACAGTGTCTCTTCAAATCTAAACAGGCAAATGGCTTTTAGGATGAGATTTATTAATGTGATTTGCATGAGAGATTTGTGTGTGTCTGTCAATTCCTTTAGCAGCTGTGGTGCAATGCAAAATGTAAAGCACTTTTCTCTTTCATCTAGTTAAGATTTATGTCAGCTGCACAGCTTGCGATTGTTATCGCACAGCCAAAAACACACACAGATGTAAGCAAGCATGCCCACACACCCCGAGGAGAAAAGTACTGCATCATAGCTGGCGAACGTGCCTTAATAGAAAATGGGGAAACATGACATGAATACTAGATAGAAATGTACGGTATTCCAGTTGTTATTGGGGTAATGCCATTCTGGTGTGACAACAGTTACGCATGGTTTGATCAGTTAACAATAAATTGTTAATTTGATACTAAAGGACCACTTCACCCATTTTAAACCCGTCTTCGGGTCCTCGCTAATGCTCATTATAAGATGGCACCATTTCTGTCTACTCACTTTGTGTCTGAGAGCAGGGCTGTAAACAATTCAGAAACTTGCCTACCAGGGACATCATCGAGGCAGGTTTGGTCATTTGAAAAAAAAAAAAAAATGTATTTATACTTTTTTAATAATGCAAGAGTGATGGCTTCTATTCCAGCTTGCTAACTTTCCTTGGGTCGATGATGTGTATAGGCAGGTTTCTGAACTGTCCATAGCCCACCAATGAGACGCAGAGTGAGATGGAAATTGTGCCATCTTATAATGACCATTTGTGAGGACCAATTATATGAAGATAAGGTTTAAAATGGGTGAGGTGCTCCTTTAATTGGTCACTATTGCTAATTCACATTACTGGTAGAGTCTATTGATATAGGTTACAGATGGACATGAAAAATACACATTGTGATGTTGTTTCCGCAAAGATATTTTTCTGTGTCCATAATCCAATCCTGCAACAAAACAGCCTTGCAAGGAAAGCAGCATTATCTATTATTGCTTGCAATGCAGTGACCTTTTTGAAGTTACATATTGGAGAAATTAAGTTTACAGTTGACCGAGGGACTGTTTAAAGTGGCCCACAGCAGTAGCTCCAAGGGCAAAAGAGATATCCGTTGTTAGATTTGTCGGTTGGGGAAGAGGGGAGGTTGCAAATTGGATGAGAACAGTTTACTTTAAAGGAATGAAGTAAGCGTAGAGAGTCATATATGGGTATACGGTATATTGAAGATAGAGATTGGTAGCCTATTATTTTGTTTATGATCAGGAGGCACAATAATATTGCTGGTCTAATGCAACTGCATTGAATATTGGTCTTATTATGCAGCTGCAGGTAAACAGGTCATCTGTCCCCGGCGTACCTGCATAGAAAAGTACACACCGTTATCTCTACACAGCAATGTGACGACTGTTAATATCATATCACACAGTGTGCCGGCTGATATTAATGACATATTGTAATAGCCTACATACAAAATTCATTTCGCCCCGGCCTTGCGTGAAACAGACCGTGCAAAAAGAGAAGAATTGCCATCGATTTGAGCAGAGAGATGGGTTTTGCATGTCATCAAGATAGGCTTGAGGCGAGCAGACTGGTGAATATCATGTTGCATCGTGCCTCCACTCCAGCGGCGTTAACAAGACTAGCTGAGAGAGGTCAGTGCGAGTGCAAGCACAAGAGAGATTCTCAATCTCTTGGATCTCTTATAACACAGTAAAATCCTCTGTTAATTTAACTCAGAGAGTGTACAAATGGAACCAAATCGACCCTTACGGGTCCATTTGGTTCCATTTGTACACTTTCGGAGTTACAAATGGATAAATGAACACTGATTATTTTACTGCGTATCCTTCGGCTGAAAGTCGTATTATGAATTGAAGCTAGCTTGCAAAGAAGGTCTAGGTGCTTCACACTGCTTATTTAAACATCAGTTATAATGTCGACCCTTGACAGCCTTGATACTGCTATCTTTTCTGTGTTTTGTCTGTCTCGTCTTTGTTGGTTACAAAATGTCATAGCCTATATTAGGCCTACATACTTAATTTTTTAAACTAAAAGTAATAAGTAGGTATAGGTCGGAGAAACTTGTCGGTATCAGACGAGAACACTGGAGTTTATCCCTGTTTCGATGCGCTAGACTCCTGGGAGATGATTCACTGAGGTGGAGCGCAACACCTACCGTCACCACATGACTCATGACCGCACCACTCATATCATACACTGAGTTGGCGGTGCCCAGGATCGTATCCATGACCTTGTGGTCCAAAGGCGAGTGCTCTATACCGACACAAGAAATAATAAGGTACGTTACAATTATGTGCCAAAAGTAACATTGCTTTCACAAAACACCAAATTAAGCTCAAAAGGCCTAGGTATAATATGACATGGAATAGAGTAGGCTAAATGGAATAGAGAAGAATGACAATAATGTTATTGGCATTAAAATGTTACTTTAGCAGCAGAAATAGCAGCAGAAATTCCAATGCATTCTATTGGTGCAGGGGTTGCTGTATATATTAATCAGTATTGCAAATGGTTTGGGAAAGTAATTCCGTATGTGTTAATTACTAGACATTGTAACTGTAATATTACCCAGTTTGTAAAGGTAACGTGTTATATTACTTTACTCGTAATATTATGTCATTTTATTTTATTTTTGATTTAACCTTTATTTAACCAGTAAAAAACCACATTGAGACCATAGTCTCTTTTACGAGTGTGCACTGGCCAAGAGAAGAGGCAAATATATGTTACACAGCTCTGCCAGTAACAACAAATACATGACATGACAAAGACAAACAAATAACATCCGTAATACCAAGAAAGACCTACCACCAGGGAGGCTCAGAGAGAATCTAAATAGCTAACCTTTAAAAGACTAATAAAAAACTAATAAGAACAATATATCATGAAACTACTAAGCTAATATAAACTAAGATCACAGCGATTGCTACTCGTCAAAGCAGGAGCAATGGCTGGAGAGTGTGCCCATGGCAATCCTCTTAAAAGTCACTAGGGGGATCAAAGAAGCCAATTTTAATCTGGTCTGCAGGTCGTTCCACGACCAGGGCCCAAAAAATGCAAGGCTTTTTTTCCCTGCCTCAGATTTGGTATTGGGTACGACGTAGCGCATCCAAGCATTTGATCTGAGGTTAAGCGAATTTTGGACTAGTTCAAATTTTTAACAAGTATAAGTAGGGAGATTACCAAGAATGGCTTTGTAAATAAAAGTGTACCAATGTAGAAGCAACCTGCGAGATGCTAAGGAGGACCACCCTACTAAGGAGTACAGAATACAATGGTGTGTCCTGTAGGTAGAGCTGGTAATAAACCAGTAATAAATTACGTGTAATAACAATATGTGTAGGCCTATCTGTCCTAGTGCTGTAAGGGCTATTTGAGCTGCATCTTAATGGAATTTGCTACAGTATACAGTTAATGTTGTTGCTGTTGCTGTCGTTGCTGCTATTGTTGTTATTAATATTATTATTATAAAATGTAGCATAATGGAGAGCTGAAACATGGCCAAAGTGCCTTTCCTGACTTGAACCTCATACTGACATGAATGCATAGGCAACTGCATTCACGTATGTATGCATTCATGCACAGCCTCTCCTGGGTGTGTGTGTGTGTGTGTGTGTGTGTGTGTGTGTGTGTGTGTGTGTGTGTGTGTGTGTGTGTGTGTGTGTGTGTGTGTGTGTGTGTGTGTGTGTGTGTGCGTGCAGTGGCATGGAGATGGAAAAGCTAGATTCCACGGACCCCTGTGCTCACAGCCTCACACGCCTTCAAAGGTGCCATATGATTTATATATGATTGTTTGAATAAATATTGAGGGTCCAGTGTGCAATATCTTGCCAGAAAGCATAGAATTGCACGCGGCTCCCCGCTGTGATGTGCGCCACATAATACCTTTGTGCATACAGTAGCTCACATCATGTGAGTGCACATATTGCTGGCATCACAGCGGCGTTATCTAGTTTACTTAGCGATCTGGCTCTTGTTATTCGGGCCCGTGCCGAGGGCGGTCTCGTTAATCGCTATGACAAACATTACATCTCCAGTGTGCCATAATTCAAATAATGATACTGTTGTGCCTGCAACAGTAGAAGCCTAATCCGATACGATCAGCCGGGTATCTGTTGAGACAGAAAATCCATAATGCTTCCTCCTGCGTTGACAGTTTACCGTATATTCCAGGTGCCGAATAGTTGTTTGGTCGTCATCACAGGTTAGTGTTGACTGTTCTGTCAGTAAGCCTACTGCAAGGTGACTGTTCTGTCAGTAAGCCTACTGCAGGGTGACTGTTCTGTCAGTTAGCCTACTGCAGGGTGACTGTTCTGTCAGTAAGCCTACTGCAGGGTGACTGTTCTGGGTAACCGGAACAGGGGTCATCAACCCCTGGGCTTGTGATGGACATTTTCCTCAAACTATATTTTTGCCAAGGACATAAAAAATGAGTGGTCAATGATATTACCATAAATAAAATACTACTAGGTAGTGGTTAGCCCTCATCCCTTTGAAAATTATTTTATTTTATTAAGATATTAAGTAGGAAAGCTGAGAGGGAAGGCGTATATGGAGCAATTTGTAATCCATTTTCATAATTTGCTTTAAAAGTCAAGTCTATTATTGTTATTATTTCCCTGACCATCTCTGCACTTTTGTCTACTTTCCACTTCACTTTCTTAACTTTCTAAATCGAAATAATGGCTTTGAACTTTTCAAAGCATTAAAGACAATCAGAGACGGTGAGAAGATTTGTCATATTGACATCATCCACCATCACTCATAAGCTTAAAAAACTCGGGCTCAGACAGATTTTTCCAGGCCCAGTCATAAAGCACGTATCCTTCACTGTTTTGACCGGTGGCGGCCTGCGAGTGCATACTGGTTCTTATCAGTGTGACGTCGTCTGTTAAGGGGTCTATTGGATTTGGGTTAGGCATAGTTATACTGAGGTTAAGCTTAGGAATAAGGTTACGGTAGGTTTAGGCATTGTTTTACTGAGGCTACGATTAGGAATATCTGGTGGCGACCACTCCGAGGTCACCGGATTTGACCCGGGGTGAGCGTGTTTTGGGGCGAGCGTTCTTGTGGTAGCCTACTGCAGGGTGACTGTTCTGACAGTAGCCTACTGCAGGATGACAGAGAATAAAGCGGGATCATGATGCCCCATAGTAGGCTCATGTCAAGGACGTACTGTATTTAGGATGTATCTGACTGCGGACCCCATCTGAAAAGATTTTGTGCCAGGGACCCCAGAAGATTTGTAACGTAAAAATGTTTCAAAAGCTGAGCTTTGTAGATAAACAAAGTATAACAGAGTTAGAGTGGTTCAAAAGATTTTGAGGATATTATCTAATTTAGCTGGGGACACTCTGGAACTCCCTCAAGGATCCCTGGGGGTCCCCAGACCCCACTTTTGAGAACCACTGTGCTACAGCATGCACAATGCACATCACATAATGTGCTTATGGAAGTAAGCACCTTATGCTATACTGTTTATATTAATTTAAATCCAAAGTAGCTGAAAATACAAAAAGTCACAAGTCACTTTGTAGGTTACAGGTGTTCTGTTCTCCTTAGTAATTTAGTCCTAAGTAAGTACATTTAGCGTAAAACACATCTGAAGGCCCAGTCAATTATATCTGTGTAATATTACTCCTGGAGTATCAATAAGCTCATAGCCTATACCTGAATTTGTCTCTCGCTGGATAATTTTGGATTTCCAACAGAACTTCAGTGCCATCTAGTGGGTTGAATAGTCGCATTCACGTCTGAGGAGGAGATTTCAGAATAATCCACACCCACATTTGTGATTCTTTATTGAGATAGTTAAGGCAGTGGTTCTCAAATACTTTCCATGTCAAGGACCCCCAAATTGATGTGTAGTAGGTCGTGGGCCCCCATTTGAAATGATGTTGTGCCATAAGAGAAGATTGTTGTTGCTAGATTAGATTTAATTCAGAATTGTACAACTGTCTATAAGCCTACTGTAGGTGGGGAGATAGCAGAGAGTGAAACCTATGATCTGAATAGTCAATTCTATGCATTCTCTCAATTGGCTTTAACTTCTAGCTGGTGAAATGATAGTGACATTAAACTGTTCCTCATTTTGCTGGGGACCCCCTGGAACCCAGAGAACCATTGAGTTAAGGGATACAGCTTTGGGGCAGGATTCCATCCTATAGGCTAGCAGTAGTGCATTCAAACGGATCCATTACAAAAGTAATTCTCAAAGTGGGGTCCAGGGACCCTCAGGGTTCCTTGAAGGGATTCCAAAGGGACCCTTAGCTCTATAAGTCTGAGAGTTTACAAATGGAACCAAAAGGACCCTTGTGGATTCCTTTGGTTCCACTTGTATACTCTCCAGGGGGTCCCCAGCAAAATGTGTTAATATACTGTAGCATCACAATAATTTTAACCACTTTAACCTTTTATATTTTGGCTATTCAAAAATAGCAGATATACAGTACAAGCTTGTAGATTTTTCAAAAATCTTGAACATTCGTGAACATTTTTAACACAAATCTTTGCTTCTGGGGGTCCCTGGCACTACATATTTTCAGATGGGGGTCCGCAGCAAAATATCTATCATTTTGGGGGTCCTTGACGTGAAAAGGGTTGAGAACCAACCACTGCATTACAAGACAGCTACACTCACCACCAGGCCATGCCTTAGCGTCATGTTGACATGAAGCTAAACACTGACCAACAAGTGTAGGTCATTTCCTTAGTTATAATCTAGTCTCTCTGGTACAGCGCTGCTGGCCAATTAATTGTCATTCTTGCTCGAGTCGGGTGTGACTTTACTTTATAATTAGTGAGCCAGGGTTTAGTATGCTCGAGGCAGGATACATGGCTGCAGTTGTTAGGGGAAAAAAACCCTGAATGTTACTTATGCCAGCGATTCTCAACCTGTGGGCCGGGTCCCACTGATGGGCCGTAAGGATTTTGCAAGTGGGCCCCGAAATAGATTTTTATTGATTATATAACATTATCAATAACATTGATATAAAGAATTAATGTTAAAAAAAAAAACTGGTCATGGTATTTTTCATTTAAAAACCTTGAAAAACAAGTTTTCATTGTGATACCGATAATGTGGCCCACCCAGCTGACCACTGAACCACAGACGTATAGCCTATATGTTCAGACTGGCGGCCCAGATTAGATTTTTGGCCTAACCAGATTGGAATCACATTGCTTTTTAGTCTGAACAGCATAAAACACATGAAATTGTATTTTTTTGCTAATCAGATTTGAACCACATGAATAAGCGTTTTGAAATGCGATTCCAATCTGATTTCTAAAGATGTGTCTCAGTCCGGACACTCAGACACTGAAGTCTGATTTATATTTCTAAATACAACGGTGTGAAAATAGCTGATCTGCAAGCTCACAGCGCGTCGCATCATCGCTCGTTGCGAGCTTGTAGATCTGCTGTTTTTGGCCAGTGACACCGCTGCACCACAACCTTACAACGCGTCGCATCACAACACGTTGTGAGTTTGTAGATCTGCTATTTTCTGCCAGTGACACTGTAGTACAACAAATCATTTAACGATTACTCATGCCGATGTCGTTACGTTGTTACCACAGCAACCAATGCAGATATGTTTTTTTTGTCTTTTTCTTTATTTGATAGAGTACAGTAGACTGACAGGAAATGGGGGGAGAGAGATGGGGAGTGACACACAGCAAAGCTTGTCGGGGACGGGACTCGAACCTGTGACACGCTAGTGTCAGGCTACAATAGCAGCCTAGGTGCCCGGACCGCAAGGCCAGCCGCCAGCCCCATGCAGATATGTTGACCATGTCTGAATACTCAAATCCAATCTGATCTCTTGCAAACAACTGTGTGGATTTGGGAAACATATGGGATTTGCCTACAGTCTGATAAAAAAGCCTTTCTGTTACATAAGGTTACTCTATCCACCAGGCCACACTGCCGCAGCTCTAGAAGCTACACTGATATGGAAGATAATAGCCTATAATTGAAGTGCCAGCTTTGAGCACAGCACAGATTAGACATTTTTTACCACAAACCCTCTAGACTTAGTAAACTGGACCTGACTTGGCTCTGTACTTGGACCGCTTTTTTCCCTTCTACGCCAAATCTCTTTGCCAAAAATTGCAGATCTACAAGCTCACAACGCGACGCGGCTATTATTGGCTAATGTTCCCCTTAGAATATGGATGCACAGGGTTCAAGTGGTTAAAATTGTGGCACTTCAAATGCCACAACTTCCCATGATGACCGTAAAATACAAAATAATCTGACTGTTAACCATATACTGTACATGGACAGGGGAAGCTACGTGGGATTGGCCAGAAGCATTTGGTTCTGCAGCTCTGCTGTAATTAATCTTATAGAGATTAGAATTCTGTCTTCATCTTTACAGTTAACAGCACTTAGGTTGAGGAATCATAATGCTGCCTTCAATTTGCTTGATTACAGTAAACGTAGCGGTGAATTATGCATGGATTTTTGTGGCAACCCTTTGGAGGGTACACTAGCATCCCAAAGATCACATGGAATAATATACTAACGTTCAGCAACCAGCAGAGGGAGATAAGGACACATGACTAAACACTCAACAAGATAGGCCTACTGAGGCGACTGGACTGTCCCCTAATGGTTCTCAAACGTTTTAATTAATCAAGAACCCCCATAACTCTGAGAGTGAACAAATGAAACCAAATGGACCCGTTAGGGTCCATTTGGTTTCATTTGTTCACTCTCAGAGTTACCGACCTGTAAGGGTCCATTTGGAAGCCAGAGGGTCCCTCCCTGGACCCCACTTTGATGAGAACCACTGCTTCTAAACAAATGAGATGTGAGTTTGTAATCAGTTGCAGACAGTTGTACTGAAAAATACACAGTTGTGTAAACTCCCAGCACCCCAACATAAATGAAAATGTGTTCATGGATAAAATGTGCTTACAGGTCAAATGAGAATGCTTGTTTGCAATCTTTTAAAGGTTTATGTACCATTCAACCCAATGCAGCATTCCTCATCTTCTCCCAACTATTTGGTGAACACACTATAAAGAAAGCGAATTAAATCTATGTATATCAAAAGAATGGTCGATCTATCCGTTTTTTTTGTCATCTGAAAATACTCCATTCCATCAAAGAGGAATGGAAATTCAACTAGCTGTGGTGAAAGTATGAAACACCCTAAACAGATGTAGTTTGAAATATATAGTTGTATTAAGAGTGTGACTGTCGTATTACTAGTACTGTCGTATGTTAGTCTCTCCAACACGTTTCACTGTGTTTGTTTGGAAGGGGGGAAAATTTAACTGTCTAAACATTTTCATATTTATCATAAAAAGGTAGAAAAATGTAAATTGTATTGCATCATATAAATAATATGTTGCATTAATAATGGCCAGACACTGAGTATCCTGGTGTCAAACTGTGGGACTAGTTAGCATCCTTATGTGGGTCAACCACAGTGGACTGTGGGCTGTGGCAAAGTATAGATACTCCTGGTCACATATTACAAGTAAAAGTTGCTCTGTCAAATTTGTACTTTAGTTCAAGTACAAGTATTCAAAAGTTGTTTTTTTAAAAAGTACAAGTAACAAAGTACATTTAAACCATGGTCAACCATGCTGCAGCATCATTAGCACACATGGACAACAAGAAAGACATCAATGTTGTGATTGTATAATAAAGACCAGCTTTATTTCATCCTCACACAAATAGCTAGATGCATAATGTGACTCTCCTAGATCAGCGTGCATTCAGGAGTCTGAAGGTGCCATATTGGGATCTCTGGCAAGTAAAACATTTCTCCAACATAAACTGTTGATAAGGTGACTAAAACCGGTGCTTAATTCCTGCAGTATTTTTCTTTCAAAATGCATGTGCAATATAAGAGTAATTTATCAAATTATTTAAGAGGAGGGGATACAGAGTGGACAGTCCAGTCTCCTCAGTGGACAATTTGGTAGCAAAAAAAAAGTTAAATAAACATAGCCAACATAATATATAGCCATATGAATAAAACTCAAGAAATTGTCACATTCATGACAACGGATCGCTGTCAGGAAATGATGATCAGATCCAGTTGCAGTATCTGCCCAGGAAGAAGTTTGAAGAACAGATAAGCATGATACAGACATGTCATATTGTCCTTCGACTATGGTTATTCTTTTCACCTTCAATTTTCTGTATTTACTTTCTACGTTTTGTCGTGTTCATTTTTATGTCTGAAGAACCCTAAACATAAACTTGTCAGTGTCTCATAGAGATGAAAAATGTGCTCTGTTGTAACCCCCGCTGGGATCATAAGTGACCTGGGGAAGAGAGGGGTCTGTAAAGAAGTTAGTGAAGGCCAAAGTGCACAGTGGGTTGTCCTCCACAGGCCCTATAGAACCAGAGTCTGACTGACAGTAGACCGGAGGCTGGCTCTGCACTAATTTCTTAGTGGGGCTAGTGCAATTAGTCCAGGGCTCTGTGTAGAGGAAGCCACCAACTAAATGATGGCCATCATAAGATGAGGGTTCTGGGCCTAATAACTCCGGCTGCACCCGAGCGGGCATGCTCTGAAATAGGTCTTGATCGCCAACCATGTTGCTGTAATCCGGCCCCAATAGCTCAAAGAACTCCATCGCCTCGGGGTTGCCTCGTTCGAAGTCCTTCAGAGTCATCCCAGATGTGGAGCTGACTTTGGAACAGTTGGCAGGCTCTGTAAAGAACGACGGCGGCAGGTTGCGGTTCCTCAGGGGCGGCTTCTTGGCTTTTTCACCCCTGACTTCCTTTGCGGGGCTGAAGAGGGCCGCCAGGCTCTTGCTTTGCAAATTGGCCTGGACTCCATCGCGCTTAGGGAGAGTTTTACCCTGGAAGGGGCTGGGCTGAGCCAGAGGGGAGCCCTGTCTCTTTGCTGGGGTCTCTGGGACGTTCCCCGGCGCTATGATGCCGGTGCACCTTTTGATCTGCTTCTGCAGATACTTGCGGTGGTTGACTTTCCTCTTGGATTTTACCGGCTTGTCCAGTGCCAGTTTGATGTTGCTGGAAGCGGAGTCGATGAAACTCAGCAAGTCCCTCGTGGTCTCTCTGTAGTCGCCCTCGCTCTCCACCTCGCCCAGGACACTCCCGTCCAGACTTTTCTCCATGTCATACTCCACCACAGATCCGGGGAAGCAGAAATTCATGAACTGGGGGTTCATGATCGCGGTCTGAACAGCCATTACTCCGGGGCTTCACCTGTGGCGTCTGCTGTAATCTCAAAAAGCAGGAGTTTTTCATCAAAGCATGTCCCTTTTCAGCCCCTCACGTAAACACTTGGTCCTGATGCTGCTCACGCAGTGAGTGCCTGGGAAACATTCAAGAGTAGAACTGATGGGATACTGAGGAGAGCTGAGAGATCTTTCAGGGGGCTGGACCAATGATGTCAGAACATCAAAGAGGAGGGGCAGCGGCACCACAGGAATTAACTCTTTGCTTATGTCCGACCACCTGCAACTATAAGAGGGATTTGTCTGAAATTCCCTGCTGTGTCGAAGACAATGCCCGCTTCTAGAGCTCTCCCCTTAAGTTGAACTGTTTACAAGTGCTCTCAACCACAAACACTTTGATGAAACTGGAGGATATTACAGTAACAATGGCTGAGGAAAAGGTTGTGTTACAATGTTATAGAGAGGTCTTTACTCCTGTGTTCCAGGAACATTTCTAATGGATAGAACATGTGTTATGTATGCACATTTGGAAAGCTGTCACATACGGTACTGAAAAATATTCTAACTTTTAAATTTACATCTGGAAATAATCTCTAAAAACTGGTATTGTTTTGTGGAGTAGTGTAGTAGAATTTTCAGAACATCATTTTCTGGTGTTCTGGTGGTTTCGTCCTGGCACAGTGATCAGCACTAGCAACCAGTTCAATCTTCTATTACACTTACACTACAAAAAACAAACTCCAAGCCAGTGGTCTAAATGTCAGTAAAATTATCTTTTTTTCTGTGGGAAAAATCTTTGTGCCCAAACAGATGTCACTGTTTGGGGGAGAATCTTCCCAACTGCTTTGCTTGTGTCTTAATCTGCGCATGGCAAAAGTTGATTTCTGGTGCATTCCCAGGCCAGTGGGAATTTCTGCCCTGGCCTGACAACTATTATGGGCTGCCTTTGACATAAAGCCCTACAGGGTCTAAATAGCCTCCATTCTTCCCCCGCCAGTGAAAGGGAGCTTTGTGCCAGAGATTCATTAAACTGCACCTCACAGCCCCTTCGTAAAATGGGTCTCAATAATGAACAGTCGATTTAACTAGAAAAGCTGCCGGAGCTGTTAAATTAAAGGGGAATAAAGTGCAGTTCACGCTCGGTGTGCCAGAAGAAATGTTGACCCGCAGAAATCCCTGGTATGAAACTTCTGTTGCTGTAAACAATAACGCGTTTGCAGGAAGCTTCTTGGCAAACAGTGAATACAAATCGCCGATATACATCCCAAGTGTGGTGTTTGCACGGCGCCAGGGTATTACTCCAGTTTAAGTGAAATTTCGGCGAGGCAATAAAAGCGTTTTGTAATATTGAGTTGGCAGATTTGTTCCATACAGTAATAAAGATAAAACGAGGGGGAGGGATTGTGAGATTTCAGAATGTTTTACATTCTTTATTCCTCTTGTTTCTTATTAGTTTTTTGTTTTAGGTATGCTGATGTAAAGACTTAAAAATACATATATATTTATTTATTTCTCTCTTTTGTCCCTATATTCTCTTTTTTTTTGCATTTTCTCACTTGTTTTGGCCCAGAAGAAGAAGTGAAAAGAGGGAATCCTCCTCCCCTCCCTTTAAAGGACACGTTGAGGTGAGGCAGTGAATCATTTAAATGTCGGAGGGCAAAAAAGGAAAGAAAAGAAAACAAGAACGCTGAAGCGGTGAGACCGAGGGGCCGTTAAAAAAGTGCTATTCTTATGTAAATGTTCAAGTACAATAGGGACAGTGAAACTGATAGTGCTGATCTAATTATCTGCAGCACAACACAGGCCACCGCGGCCTGAAAGGAACCCCGAGAAAAGCTAAAAGATGCAAACACAACATTCGAACAGTTGCCAAAGAAGGGTGTTTTGTGGGTTCTTTATTTTATGTTGGCGTCGTAAATTGCCTGTTCTGTCATCTTTGAATAAAATAAAATAAAGTGGAAATAAAGTGGGAGAATTTGGCAGAATTGAATGTTCAAACTTACTTTGTAGCCTTTTGTTTTTAGAATCTGAAATATATTGTGAAATTCCAAGTCTTTCAATTGGAACTATTAAAACTAAGAGAAATTGGAAGCCTGTGATAGCCATGGAACGAACAGTCATGGACTCTCTGGATATTATAGGCTGGAAACCATTTTAACCCCCATTGCACACTTTCTCCCAGTCTCAGCAGCTCAGCAGCCCGGTTTTTGGCAAAGTGACATCATCAGGGACATGGCAGCCTTATCCCCTCTTTCCCGTTTGGGCTTTTGTGCTGGTGGGTTATTCACATCTCGGAGGCTGACGCACGGATTCCGGAAACAAGCCTCCATTGTCACCAAAAGGGTGAGAGGGCGAGAAGGAAAGGGGGGGGAGTGGGGAGAAAGAGGGGAGAAAAAAAGGTAAAATAAGGGAACGATCAAGAAAGCTGTGTGCCTTGGTTTGAATTCACAGACATGTAAGACTTAGAAATTGTCAAATTCCCATCACGTTTTTTTTTTTCTTCCCAGCATTCATCACAGAGGCTGAATCACACATGCTAATTTCAGAAACTCCAGAGGGCCATGGTGCAAACCCAGAGGAACCTTTTGCAAGCATCACCCATTACATTTTCACCAAATCCACACTTCACCATGTCTGTTCTCTCAACAAGCAAGTGACCTAAAACTCAGCAAAATCCAGGGTCAATTTTTAGACTTTGAATGAAGGGCCATTCACACCAAGCACTATAACTATAACTACAACTATAAAGATGTAGTATAAAAAAATCGTGCTCGAGTGGATGGCAGATGGCAGACAATGGTGAACAATATAATAATAGTTATATTTATAGTTGCTTGGTGTGAATGGCCTGTAACTGAGTTAAATTAATGCTCTGGATTTTTACTGTGTGCACAGATCTATGGGTGGGTGTGTGTGGGTGTGTTTGCAAGTGAGTAGAATTTATTGCTTATCTATTGTTGTACAGTATGGTTTATTGCTGTATTTAATGTCTTGTTGTCCACATTCTTACTTTTCTTTCTGTGACACCCTGAATTTCCCACCCTTGGGGATTAATAAAGATCCTATCCTATCCAAGTGGTTCTCAAAGTGGGGTCCGGGGACCCCCAGGGGTCCTTGAGGGGGTTCCACGGGTGCTCCAGCGAAACAAGTTAACATAGCTTAAAAATCTAAACTCTAAACACAGTATATTGGCCATTTGAAAAAAGCCGATCTACAAGCTCTAAATGCATCGCGACACGTTGTGAGCTTGTAGATCTGCTATTTTAATTTCTTCAGGGAAAATTGTGGGGAAAAACATTTTAACACACAATATTTTTCTGATGGGGCTCGTGGCCAAATAAAGATACATTTAGGGGTCCTTGACATGAAAACGTTTGAGAACCACTGTCCCATCCTATCCTAGATCGGTTCAGAAGGAAATTCCCAGGATGTTACTTATTCAGCACCCAAACTCCCTGGGTGCTGCTGGGTGAGGTATGGCTGCCTGGGCTTGTCCCTGCCGCTCAGGGCAACGTGATGTGACACCCACAGGCTTAATCTCTTCCTACTACTGTGTGGTCCCCGCCTGTGCAAGGGGACACACTCGGGGCCCGGGGTCAGCCGAATACTAATAACACCTCTGATTGATGGCAGTGTCAGGGTCTTAAGAAAGGACCAGGGAAATTAATGACCCCTCAAAGTCCTGAGAAAAGTTTTCAAGGGGGGGCTTTTTTAGTGACAGGGACCTCCCTCCCCCGTGTTCAGCTGTGTTTGTATGCATCCGAGGCGAGGGGCGTCGTCGTGAGATTCAGTCTAAATCCTCTGACGGAGATCTTGGTGGACATGTCTGGCGTCGTGGCTCAAAATTTACTCGAGGAACACGCTCCGCCTTCTGTTCCGTGGCGTCACGTCACGTCAAGAATCTCTGACTGTGTGAGACACTTAGCTACAGAACTGGACTAATAGCTAACTCGCAGAAACAAGGCACATGACAAGAAGCCATTCTGTCCCTTGTCACTGAAGCACCTTTCCCACTGGACTAAGAAACCCAGCTAACACCCACTAACATCTGGCTTTTGTCTTTGTGAGAAGGTTACAATCGGCTTTAGAGCTGAGCGATAGACAAAATCAAATATCGCTATATTTGACCATATACGTACCTCTAAATTGAAATTGTTGTTGACAATAAAATAATTGTAATATAAAATATTTTTAATATACAGTATATATTTAACCAAACATAGCACAAAAAGCAGATCTACAAGCTCACGATGCATTGTGATGCAATTAGATCTGCTAGTTTTTAGAGAAAAAAAGTATAAAATAGGTGAATGGGTAGAATAGTGATTTAGAAACCAGAAAAAGACAACACTTATTCCATATCACGAATATTACGATATCAAAAATCTCAGATGATATCTAGTCTCATATCACAATATCAATATAATATTGATGTATGGTCCAACCCTAATCAGCATTCATTACCAAAACCCATATCCAGGTCCAATCAACAACGATGGGAACATGACACAGGTAGACACGCTCATTTTTGCACCTTTTCCAGCACCATTCTACGAGAAACCTTCTCCTGATTCAAAGGGAACAGGGAATAAGGAACCAAGTGCTCTAGTGTGAGTATTTCACTCGCATTTGCCCCTAAAAATAGATATATGTAAACCGTTAAAAAGTAAAAATTCAAAGTAAAAGGTAATTTGTTCAAAGTAATTTGAACTTTTTTATAATTAGAATCCTCTATTACAATCTCAAAACAATTATTGTCATTGGTTTGGTAGCTGTAATTGCATATTGCCTCTGGACAGCATGTGCTCTTGAGAGAAAGATAGAGAGGCAGAGAGAGAGTGTGTGTGAGTGAGTGAGTGAGTGAGTGAGTGAGTGAGTGAGTGAGTGAGTGAGTGAGTGAGTGTGTGTGTGTGTGTGTGTGTGTGTGTGAGAGAGGAGAGCAGAGAGGAGAGCAAGCATTGCAGGCACTTCACAAACACACTTTAAAAAGGAGTCAATCATCTACTTTGCCTAGTGTTTTCCCCACTAAAAACCTGCATACGCGCTAATTTAGGTGGAAAAGGGGCATTAATGTTTACCAGATATACCGTATGTTATATGTCACTTGAGCACAAATATAAGAATGTTATTTAGATAGCATGTTGTCTGGTCAGGTGCTAGATCTGGTGTCCTGGTTTATTTGAGGCACAGCATTATTCTTTCTTGTGTATCTTATTGTTTATTGACTAGAGTTTATGATTACTCTGCTTTCTCCGAACTTGAGCATTTGCTAAATGCCCAAAATTGTAAATTGGAACCATTTAAATTATATACATAGTTGACCCTATAGGGCTCTATACTAGGCCCCCTCGTGTTTTTACTCTACACTAAATATCTTCACTGAAAATAGGAGATCTACAAGCTGACAACGGGCCGTGCTGCGATGCGTTGTCAGCTTGTAGATCTGCCATTTTCACCTAATGTTCACCCCCCAGGATAGGGACGCTAGAGTTCAAGTGGTTAAACTTCTCCCAGCTTAAAAAAAAATAAAGAAGTTATCCAAAAAAAGAAAAAGACTTCTTGGAGAATCACAAAAGGGTCTTTGGTTCTGAACAGCCCCCCCCCCCCCCTACACACTCTCTGCCTCACTCTTAACCTTCCATCAACCCTTCCCAACCTCTCCATCACCCCATGTGCAGTATTAATAATATTACTAGCAGGGGGGAACAAACGGGGATCCATGGGCTGTCTTGGTGCAGCAATTTAGAGCTTTAAAGAGTGTGGGGGGATGAATGGCGTGCCTGGGGGAATCCCACCGGTCGGTCTGCAGGGGCCAGGTCAGCCTCCCACCACTCTCTTTATTGGCCTCCTCCGATTGGAGTTTTATTAAATCACAAAGTAATTGTTCCTACTGGAAGACACTGAAATACCGCAGTCGGGCTTAAAACCTACAAAGAGCGAGAGTCTAGAGCAACCTTGGTTACCAAACAAGGTGCCGTTACAACCACACGTTATTGTTGCAATATATAGAACTATGCATAAACTATTATAATATATACACCTATTCATTATTATATATTAATTATATAAAATGTCATACCCTAAAAACATACGTATATTTGAACAACTTACCACCTGGCATCCCTATTTTGCCATTACAGGCAGACATTTCTTTACCTCTTTCATTTATTTTAAAGTTTTTCCACAAAAAAAGTGAAAATAGCAGATATATAAGCTCATGGTGCATTGTCTATTTTATTTAAGTATGAAATAAGGCTGAGGAGTTTAAACTTTTTGTATTTAATACAAATTTGTACAGGTGAGGTTTGAAATGTTTACTTGTCTTTTGGTGTTTGAAAAAAAAAAAAGTCATGTCAACGCAGAAGTTCAAAAGACACTGAAGCTATCGTTGTTCCATTTAAATGATTCGTTTAATCAGTCTCGTTGGTGGACATTGTTTTAAACCATTACAGCATTGTAAAAGAAAAAAGAAAAAAGAGCCACCGTACAGTGCACATTAGTTACAAATACTGTAAAATACTGAGAAAACACTCACAGCTGTCAGATGCTGGTGGTCTCAGCATGAAGACAATTATGTAGACAATTCATGTTGGACACAGCAGTAGTGCAAAATATTCCATGGCCGATATTAAGTGGATCAACATTTTAGTTTGTCCCATAACCTCTCCCAAGACAGCATTTGATATGCTACACTACAGATAAAAGACAAAAGCAACAGACTTAAATACTGAGTAAAGAGGCTTGGTTTGTAAAAAAAAATATTTTTCTGGTGATCTTAAGTTGGATTTTGCTGTCAGACATGTGATTTACACTGTTAATCCTCACTGTTTCACCAGTGTTTTTAAGTTCTTAAATATCACCGTTTGAACAAGCCATTCAGAATTTCCCCTCGCTGTCATGTCACACTGGGAACAATTTACCTTAGGTAGACAACCTTTCTCATTTAGCTAGCAACAGCTACATTTTGGTTTATAGCTGGATGAAGTGACATGACAAGTTAAGTCTGGTCATTGGAAGTTTCAAGTTTGTGGTTGTTGGCTGTCAGGATTTTTGTGTAATCCTTTTAGCATTATTGTATAACTGTACCTCAGTACTTTGTGCAAACTGTTAATTAAGTATTCAATCAATCAATCAATCAATAAATCAAAGACCACCAAGGCAACCCTGCATTGTCCTCCAAAAGCCTAGTTCAGAACAGATTTTAGACGAAACAAAACAGTTTTAAGCTTGATTTATACTTCATCGCATGATGGCTAAATTAGCCGATAAACAAGCTCAAAACTGTGACACATTATGAGCTTGTAGATTGGGTATTTTCAACGCACAACACTGTCGTACGACAAAGCATAAATTAACCATTAGAACCAATTCGAAAATTGCAGCGGTCTGAATTAGCCTTAATGACATAGTTCTTCATAGTCCGTGGCTGTAGTTAGCTCATGCTAGTACACCAATATGCCTGGTGCAGTAGAGGTAGGTGTGGAGCACTGGCAAACTAGTGGTAAAACGCAACCTTTGGTGAAACGGTGTTACAGATGTTTGTAACGGAGTGTAGTAAGCTCTGGACAGTATGTCTAATTATAGGGAAAGAGTTGCTAAGCCTTTTTGGTATTCCAATATCAAACAAATAATGAAGAACAAAAATGTAAAAATGTAAAAGTTAATATTTTGGTGACATAACTCTGTACATAACTGATGTACAAAAGGCGACCTTTCAAACGTGTCAGTTAGAAAATAACAATCATCCCCAAAAAGCATTATTACGAATAATATTTGGCAATTAGCAAAGAGCACCATGTCCAGCTATTCATATCTTCATCTTTCAATGTTCCAAAAAGTCCCAGCTTTTTTGTGTGAAAAATGAGCAGATTTCACAGACTTGATCTGATTAGTCAACTAATCAATCAGTAAACTATTTATAGAATTTCCCTTTTTTTTTTTTACTTGTTCAAAAATGATTGTGCGATTTAGGCTTAGTAAAATATTTACAAATTACGCCTCAGGACTTAACCATTAACCTTAACCTATTTCTTTACGAGTTGCCCTGTTACTGATGTTTTTTGAATGATGTGATTCAGTGTGTTTTTTCTTAGCCTGCCTGATCCATTCCTTAAAGTACTTCACCTCCAGGGCCCGGGCTTCCAGGACGGAAGGCGGGTCGTAGTTGTTGTTGTAGCGGAGGTCCAGGTGGTGGGCTCCGTCAGGGATCACCACGGTGATCAGAGAGTCCGAAATGTTTCGAGTCACTCCGCCACTTGACCACGGATCGAGGCCGCCATTACTGAAAAATAAAGAACAGACTGAATATCAGATTACCTACATATTTTTACAAAAGAAAAGCAACATTAACTCCTGGAAGAGTTAACGATGCTCACTGTTACAAATTGATAAAGACGCTAGCCAGATTGTGGCCTTTTTCCCCAATACCAAGAGCACAAATAATGGACTTGGGAAGAATGTACTCGTCATTAAACCAGAGCACACATCTTTCTAGTTGAGACAAACGTGTACTAACCATATTTCGTATAACACTTACCTGAAGATGATGTTGCTGTGCGATGCGATGTCCTTTCCTCCGTAGACGGTCCGTGTCCATTCAGCCCGCGGCCGCACTCCAAACATGATATGACATTCATCTGAGAAGGCCTGGAAGTTCCACTCCTGAGGCTCGAACATGTCCTGTATGCCATCGGTGCACATGGGCATCACCATCTCTGTGCACGCCTGGGGAGGACAAACTCCACATTAACATTCATTCTGAAGGGTGAAGCCTGGTGTAGAGTTCTCAACGGGCCTGAAAATTAAGGCCTGGCCCTAACTGGGCCTTACTGGGCCGGCCCGAGGCTCGGCCCGAACAATTACCATACAATTACCCGAAAATGTGTCATTGCGTGCCTAATGTCCTCAAAGTCACGCATCCAACAAGCTTTGAACTGAGCCGTTTTTTGATCGCCCATTTTTTATTGAGTTTTGGCCATTGTCGCCTGTTTTTTTTTAATAACACGGGCTAGGAAGGTCGGAGGGCGACAAACTAGATACCTGAGTAAGGTTCACTTTGAGCTGCATCCAACTGCATCCAACAATGCACTGCCATTTCCGTCTGCCTTACCGTTAGGTTGCTAGGGGCAGTTGAGATGTCTTTTTTGGGGTAATAGATTTTTTTATTTTTTCACAGAACCCCTGGCCCGACTAATTAGCATAGATTTTGGGCCCGGCCCGGCCCGAAAACGTCAGGTCGGGTAGGGTTGGGTTCGGGAAGTATTTGAGAACTCTAGCCTGGTGTAGACTTCATCGTACGATGGTGTCGCTCGCCAAAATAGTTTTGCTCGCACCCCTATGTTTCACTTCATTATATTCTCATGCTGATATACCTGGTAATACCAGCCGAGAAAGCCCAGGTTTCCAGTGGCCGTCTGGGAGGTGTTGAGACACAGAGTGTTTCCTGTGTAGTTGTAGTACACTTTGACTGCTTGGGAGATGCCATGCAGCAGCTGGTAGTCAGATACAGTCGACTGGAAACTGAGGTACTTGCAGACCACCTTGGATACAGAACACAATAAAACAATACACAGCAACAAGGTAAGATTGTGTTCATTGTCCATTATTTTAACTTTTTTTTTTTTTTTCTTCTTTTTTTAATCGCAGGGTACAGCAAATACTTGACCCCCCCCATTATTTTAACCTTGAAGAAAAACTGCTGTGCCACTGCGCCGCCCAATATACAGCCCCTAGCCTCGATACCCAGGTTTATACAGCCCCCAAATGTTTAAATAATATACGTAGTGGCCAGTTTAGGATGGCATGTAGTGCCATCTTAAATTGGCCTCAATAAGGATGGAATTCGAATGTGCATGTGAGGAGCACAAAACACTTCATTAACTTAAGCCATGTTGTTTGTTTCCTATAGTATTTTCTCCACCTACCCTATAGAACAGTGCCATACCATTGATATACTACTATAATAAACCTTGGATCCATATGCTTAATACCAGATTTAGGATTGCTTGTAGTGTTCCTCAGTTAACATATGACTGGCATTGATGAGGATGGGATTTCGAACCCACACATGCAACAGACAATGAGTGAGTAGTCTACTCTATTGCCTGCCCTTGACCACTTCATTTCATTAACATGGGACTCGGGGACCTGCAGAGGTCCTTGGGGTCTCAGAGGGTCCCCAGCTAAATGGTTGATATTTAGGTAGCAAATAGACCCTTATAGGTTTGTAACCAAGAGAAAGTACAAGAGGATTTTACAGTGTAGAATGGGGCACCAGAGCATAGTGGCCTAATGCCTATCAAACTGGCGTCTCCTTGCAATTAAAAAGGTTGAGAATATAGAATGTTTCACCTGCTGAAGATATTCATACATTTATAATGCAAAAATAATGGGACAGGAAGTCAGAAGAAGTATTAATGCTTGCAATGCAGCATCAGAGTGAAAAACAGACAAACAAAAAAGGCTGTTTCCCTTAGATCTGAGCTGTTTACAAGGCTCCTACTGTGGCCCACAGGGTGTTTTTTCCCCCTCCTACACAGAAAGTGGTGGCGCCTGATTTGCATATGAAATTCACTAGAATGAAAAGTAGACCCAACTTCAATTTATTGCCCTAAACTTGGCATGAGAGGAAATATGTCCCATCTACATTTACTTTCCTGCAAGAAAACACAATAATACTCAATCTTCAAACATGCAGACCCTGACGAGGCTTTTGTTTTCCTCAAGTGATAACTATGTGTTTATATTATAGTTGACAGTTAAAGCTTGTATTTTGTTCTCACTGTAGCTACGTGGCCTTGCTTGTTGTTATGGTAGCAGCGACGGAGTTGGCCGCGGCCGCACTCTTTGTGAGGCGCAGAAACTGGGGCTAGCTTGTTTCGGAGGTTAGAGCTGTGCTGGAGCAGAGTCTGTCACTGGCGCTTTTGTCTACGGGCCGGGGAGGAGTTGGTGGTCGATGGATGAGGAAAGCCACAGACGTGTCCAACTAAAAGATTTATACCGTGAAAAGGAGGAGAAAAAAGTACAATTGCTCCAAAGCATCTTCTCTCCCTACTTTTCAGATAGGATTAAGGCTTAAACATTCATCTATGCCAACAGATTTCTCTCCTCTAAGCCCTCAATACTGCGTTCTCACAGTCACTCACATAATCACATTAGCTTTGTCATTAAAAAAAAGCTCCTCTTTTGCGCCCACTGCCTAAACCGCTTAAACCACCCATAGGGGTCGCATACATTAAATGAGCAGAGCCTCAAAATGACCATTTAGTGTTTATCTTGCACCAAGAGATACCCCACAGCTCAAGGCGTCCACTGGTATATTGTAAAAGTCAGTGACAGATGTATAGAGTGGATAAATTAGCCAGAAAAACAGTCTATAGCGACAGTAAACAGTTTTTGTCATGAGGCTGGATTGTGGGGCACCGCAAGAGGGGTGTTCAAGCACTACGCTGAGAGTTTAGGGTCAATAGCGGGACTTGGTTTATGCACGTGACGCGTCCAGGCGACTGCAAGTACACACACTGCGCCCAAGTCAGTTCCTGCTTCTCAAAACAGCCGCTGTACTGTCACAAGTGCCTTTCAAAGAAGAACAAAAGACATTTGTAATGTTAACAGCAACAACAAAAAAGGGGTCCGCTATTAAAAAACGAGTGGAAGACAGCTTAGGTTCTGTTTGCCAAATTACCGATATATGTAGCCAATTAATTTTTGGTGGGCAAATAATTGGCTAACGTTCCTGCCTGAGGAAGTGTTTAGCCAACTGCCGGTTACCACACCATTCAACTGAGTGCTGTGAACCTTTGTTCAATGTCATGACCATGGGTCGCCCCGGGCAAAATGTTTCCACCGTGCCATGTGACCAGACTCTAAGGAACACCTCAGAGATCTGAAGGAGTGTGCAAATGAAAGGGCCATTGGCGAGTGAGAAGAAAGGGGCTTGTAGCTGCCTTATCTAAAGAAAAACTTCAAATCTCGAGGAAACAAGGAATCCTTATGAATATTGATGAGGTTAATTCACGGCTGCTGTAAACAAAAGGTTGGAGGAGCAGAGCAAACACTTGTAGCACACAGTCGGTCTCAATGACACCATCATGTCAATTAAGAAGGGACCGTCATGCTAAGCCAGGCATTTAAATGAACACAAACAGGAGACAGAAACAGGAATGTTGCAATGTGCACAATCTTTTTTTCAGTCATTTTCAGCTTCTCAATCGGCTATTTTTATAAAAGGTTTGAGTGCTCTTACTGCAGGCACTGAAAGTATATTTTGATGCCAATACTACTGTACTTTTACTTTGCATTTTGAACACAAGCATTAGAACATTTTTATATTGTGGTATTGATACTTTTACTTTAAAAAAAGTACTGTACTTCTTCCATCACTGTGTGCACGAGCAGTTTTGACCACAAATTTAGTAGAGGGGTAAGTTTGAGGAAATGTGTCCATTGAAATATAATAGAAATTTGAGGAAATAAGAAAATGTCATTCGGAGGAATTTGTGCTTTCCTCAGTAATTTGTCACGTTTACCTGGATGGGCCAGCGAGGCAGTGGCTGGAGGAAGTTGGCTTCGTACGGGTAGTCCACCATGGCCAAATTCACCCAGGTCTCCTGAAGAAAGGCTTTGAAGGTGACAGAATCCTCCTTCTTCTTGAGGGGGAAGCATAAACTAAATTCTTCTGACAGCCATTGAAGACCGCGATCTTTGCAAGAGAACAACAAAAATGATCTTAAATAACAAAACATGAGATTAGACATGGTAACCACGGTGAGCATAAACAGTAACCCCTTAAAGCAGCACTATGTTACTTTCCTCTTCTACCCCAGATTTGAACCCGGTTACCTGCGCAAGTGCTGATTTATTTTTTGATACCATAGAGCCGGAAATGTAATCTTGACCATCAGGTCAAAATTCATGTCAGATCCTGTGTCTAGGTGAGACATGACCTTTTGACACGATCTAAATGTCATAGAAGAGCAGGGAGACAAAATACAACCAACATAACTGTATAAGTTATATTGTATTAACATTGTATTAGCACCGAAGTCTGACTTCACTGCCACTAGAGGGCGCTATCCCCCCTGGGTGTAGAAATCCCCATAGGGGAAGCTTAGATCATGTCATAGAAGAATTGTGTTCCAAAAATAAACAAATCATCCAGCGTTTCTGTCAGGGGGGTGGCTCTGCATCGTTTATGTTCATTAATATTTGATACACCCTGCTTATGGAGAAAATTGAATCATTCTGCCTTAAAAGTCTTAAGAACCCCAAGTGAAAAAAAAATGTATTTTTTTTGTGCTAAAGTATACTTTTAGCACAATAAGTATGTTAATTGTCAATTTGAACTTTTGTCAAAGCATACTAACAGTGCATTTTTTGCCAAAATATATTTAGCAAATATAATCAGAGTGCATTCAAAAATATATTTCTACAATGCACTTAAATGTCAACATGAATTAATTTGTCATTTAGCACATTTGGTAAAAGTGTACTAAACAAAAAATATATATTTAATTAAATAAAAATGTACTTTTCAAAAGTCTATTCATATAATGTTTAATTTTTGTTTAACTTAGTACATTTAATGTTAAATATATTTTAAATTATTATATTTTAAGTGCTTTTATAGTATATTCATAGCAAATTATCCTCAATATGCACTTAATTTAAGATATACTATAATATGCTTATTAAAAGTATACTTTTCACAAAAACTATTTAAAATATGTTCAAGTATATATTTTTGTAAGTATGTTAATGCCTATTTTAGTAAAGTTTCACTTAAGTACTACTTCGTAAAAGTACAATTTTCATCGGTGTATTTATAGTATAAGGCTGAAAAAATATACTGAAAAAGGCATTATACTTAAAGTTTGCTTTAGTATACTTTATAAGTATACTATTTATGAATATGTTCCCGGATGCTATTAGTAATATACTTCTTAACATTATACTTGTAATATACTTGTTTTAAAGTGCATTCAATATATATTTATACAAAGCACATTAAATACTAACATAAATTAATTTGTAATTTAGCATTTAAAAAAAAAAGTTTACTAATGTGCTTTGTAAAAAATACATTTTGAATGCACTTTAAAACAAGTATATTACAAGTATAATTTTAAGAAGTACATTACTCCTGGATGCTATTAGTAATATACTTCTTAACATTATACTTGTAATATACTTGTTTTAAAGTGCATTTAATATATATTTCTACAAAGCACATTAGTAAACTTAAAAAGAAATGTGCTAAATTACAATTTAATTTATGTTAGTATTTAATGTGCTTTGTAGAAATATATATTGAATGCACTTTAAAACAAGTATATTACAAGTATAATATTAAGAAGTATATTACTAATAGCATCCAGGAACATATTCAAAATAGTATACTTTAAAAAGTATACTAAAGCAAACTTTAAGTAAAATGCTTTTTCGGTATATTTTTCCAGCCTTATACTATAAATGCACTGAAGAAAAGTGTACTTTTAGGAAGTAGTACTTAAGTGAAACTTCAATAAAATAGACATTAACATACTTACAAAAATATATACTTGAACATATTTTAAATAGTTTTTGTGAAAAGTATACTTTTAATAAGCATATTATAGTATATCTTAAAATAAATGCATATTGAGGATAATCTACTATAAATATACTGTAAGCACATATACTATAATCATTTAAAAATATATTTAACATTAAATGTACTTAAGTTAAACAAAAATTAAACATAATATGAATACACTTTTGAAAAGCACATTTTTATTTAATCAAATATACATATATATATACTTTAATTACAATACTTACAGTATCTGAAGTACACTTTTGCTGATGTCATTAAAGTATACTATCATTACATTTATGGTGGCTAGAGGAAGTCCATTTCCCAGCATGCGCCCCAGTGCATGCTGGGAAATGTGTGTTATTGTTCCTATTTGTGTTATTATTTGAATATGGGAATGCGTAGTGGGGTTATGCTATGGGTCATTGAGTTTAGTGTTTTGTTGTGGTGCTATTTGGTGATTTATGGTATTTTATGTAATTTGTAAGTAAAACCATGAATTAAATGTCCGTTTGTTTAGTCAGTCTCTCTCCCCTTTTCCCATCCTTACATATAATGTGAGTGTGTTGTTGATGGTTGCGAGAGTTGTCATGGCTCTTACAGACAACTAAACCACAAGCCTCCACGTTACATTGCAAAAAATATTAAATTTCATTTCCCAGAAGTATATTGAATGTACTCATTTGTACTTTTTATAAAATTTAAATGATGTTGTTTGGAAACATTTAAGTTGTACTTAATATACTAAAAGTTGCACTAAAGATATGCTAAAACATATCATTAATATACTTTTTTATGTACTTTTGCCCCCCCAAAAATACAATTTAATTACAAATACTTATAGTATAAGTATAGTTTTGCTGATGTCATTAAAGTGTACTATCATTCAATTTATAGTGTATTACCAATACATATCAAGTACAAAATAAATAAATATAGAGTACATAGCAATTATGCTTAAAATATACTTTCAATGTATATATACATTGCAATTACAATATACAAGTATATTCTTAATTAACTAACTGTGTACATTTAGTTAAATTAAGTTGTAGTTGAAATACATTATTATTACATTATTATTACATTATTATTACATTGAAAGTATATTTAAGCACATTTGGATTGTAGTTTAATTACTTTATTATTACATTGATAGTATACTTGAAACTATTAAAAGTATACTTCACATTCATTTATTTTATACTCCAAGTATATTTGTAATACATTGATTGTATATTTTAAGCATAATTGCTATATACTCTATATATATTTATTTAGTACTTGATATGTATTTGTAATGCACTATAAATGTAATGATAATATACTTCAGCAATTGTACTTCAGATAAGTACATTTGTAATTAAATTGTATTTTTTTGGGGGGGGAAAGTACATAAAAGTATATTAAAGATATGTTTTAGCATATCTTTAGTTCAACTTTTAATATACTAAGTACTACTTAAGTCTTTCCAAAATAAGACAATTTAAATGTAATTTATAAAAAGTACAAAAATAATATATTAAGTATACTTCTGAAAAATATATTTAGTATATTTCTTTTTCACTTGGGACTACACTTCCGGGTCTGAAATCACCGTCCCTACAGCAGCCACGTTCATGGGAATGTAAGCTTTGGGTCGTTTGACTCGTTTTCTAGCGTTTATTGTGTCACTCTTTGGGTAAATTTGTACATTTCCACCTTCAGTTGAGACTTCATATCCATATGAGTAAAATCGCCGGGTGGTGTGTTTATTTTTGGAACACAGTTCTTATATGAGGCGATCTAAGATTCAACAAAAAATAACGGCGCGACTCAGGGGGATAGCGCCCTCTAGCGGCAGTGACGTCAGGACTTCGGTGATCTATTTGAAAATAATTATGGTTAATATAGTCTTTTTTTAAAGTCTCTAGCAGGCAGGTCGCCTGCCAAAAACTAAGGTTTTACTGCTATCGCTACTGCCCTCTCACAATATTTCACTTAAATATACTGCACTTTCAATTCAGACCCAGTCAGATTTTCCCAGCATTCCACATTATGTCGATGTCGGGCAGAAACCTTATATCTCCATATTTCATCTTTTTTATGTTTTTTCATTGTATGACAGTCACGCAAAAGTAGAATTTAGAAAATGTTCGACCAAAATGACATGGCCAAAATAGGGATGCCATGGTTGAAAGCGGCTTAAGTCTGTCGCTTGCAATATATTTAACCAATGAAAAGTATTAACTTTTAATTAAAATATTTTTTTTTCCATTTTCCAATGGTTTTGGACATACAAGGTTTCCATCCGACAGTGACGATATATGGCTACACCCACTTTATTTAGTGATTGGAAATATCCACAAGACTTCCTAGCATCTGTGTGAGCATTGGGGCACACACAGTATTGTATTGCATCACTGTAGTGCGATGTACCATAACGTACAGCAGTGGTACAGACAACTGTACTCGTGGGTTGACTCACCGGTAGAGGAGACATTATCAATAGCCTTCCATGACCGCCTGACATTTACAGCACAGTTGGAGCCGCTCCGGGCGAAGTCTTGTGTTACTATTTTATAGAAGTCTCCGCATGGCACCATACCAGGGAACTGCCAGATCGGAGCGGAGGCGGCCAGGGCTCTGGAAATAATATAGGAAGAGACAACTGGGGAGTTGACTTTGCACGTTTATTAGATGTTTCGTGAAAAAAGAAAAGCTGCATGCCCTGTCATTTCAAATCATCTGAATAACAACATGGATGTAACCCACATTTTACTGTGCACAAAAGCATATGAACAGTGGTTCTCAAAGTAGGATCTAGGCCGGGGAGCACAGGGGTCCTTGGTGGGGTTCCAGGGGGCCCCCAGCTAAATTAGATATAGCATATCTAATAGCATCAAATATATATATTGGACATTTTTTAAATATGTGTATTTGTGTATAAAGAGTGTATTTGTCATGTTTTTTTTATGTTGAGGACCACAATGGAAATAACACATTTGCTGGTAACCCATTGAAACAGATATACAAGCTCATAGCGCGTCACTTCGTGCCCGCTATGAGCTTGTAGATCTGCTATTTTTGAAAACATTATATATATATATATTTTTTTAAAGCGAACATTTTTAACTTAAATCTTTGCTTCTTGGGGTCCCTGGAACAAAACATTTCCAGATGTTCTGGGGGACCCCCGAAATACATATAATTTTGGGGGTCCTAGGCATAATTTTTTTTGAGCACCACCGATATTATAGCAAAACATTTCAGAAAACTGTTAGGATTTATAAGACATTTTTGGAATCGGCTTCAGGTCTTAAATGGCTTAAGATGATAGATATTTCTAATAAATTAAATCAATGAAAGCCCTTACCCAACAACTATGTTGGGGTACTTCATCCTCATCCAGGCAGAGAGCATGCCTCCGTAGGATCCACCCACAGCGATGACGGGGCTGAGTTGAGCTCCAGGCGTGCTGCTCTTCAACGCTTCAATCAGCACCGCAAAGTCTGCCAGGGCCTGCTCTGACGTCAGGTAGTTCAGATGCTTGGTGTCCTGCAAGGAACCACGGCGCACAATAATGCCTGATTTAGACTTTTTGGTTTGTTGCTATTTTCTGCATGCGACACCGTCGAGGGTATTATTACCGGCCATACATAATAAAACTGCCTGTCAAATGATCGTGTAGAGTGCGAAAGTGGATCTTCACGTACGCTGTAAGACTGCTCTCCAAACGGCATGGATTCTCCGTAATAACGATGTTCTGCGAAAACCAGCATGGCACCCAACTCCTCTGCAACGTCCCACATAAAACCCTGAAAATACACAAAAGGTACAGTCAGAATGGACACACGTGTGGAATACAATACAATGCTTTCACAGCTCAACATAAGTCTTAAGCCCTACAGTATATGCTTTGTCGTACGACGAATAGCGAAAATAGACGATCAACAAGCTCACAACTCAAAGCTGCTATTGATTTATTAATTTGAACTTTTTACTCCCCAAATTTAGTTGTAATGGCAATTAATTCCTCCCCACACACATTTCTGTGTGTTGTCACTGCTATTGTATCCTTCTGGCTCACCTGCCAGTAAGGAGCCCCCGGCGGGAGGATGCAGAGCCTCGTCCCACTCCTCCAGGTGCCAACCCCAGCCAGTAGAAGTACAGTGACTGCAGTGACAAATATCACCCCCCAACCTACCGTGTTGTTGCAGAACCAGGTGATGTCCCCTTCGTTGCCCGTGTAGAACAGGATGGGACCTCCTTCCCGATGCCAGTGCTGGTCAGCAACAAGGTACCGCTGCTTGAAAGTGCCATCCTCCAAGAACCCAAAGTGATCGATCTGGGACAGGAGAAAACCACAAACCAGTATAGTGTATTTGCAGTTGTGGAAGGTAACCAAGTACATTTACTCATTTACTAATTTTTCAGTACTTTTTAGTTTACTTACATTTCCATTTTTCAGTACTTTATACTTCTACTCTAATTCACCTCTAAGGCAAATATTGTACGTTTTACTCCACTCCATTTATGTGACAATTTGAGTTACTAGTTACTATAAACTATTTAGATTATTAATAATGAATCAAGTTATTGATAAAAAAAAATCCAAAGTATAAAATAAGGCTTAACTGATTTAGGTCACACCTGGCCTGAGTGCAAACTAATTGGGCTCTGGGCTGCCATCACCCACACCACTATGATCAATAATTATAGTCCAATAATGATATACATGATACTGAACCATGACCAATGACCATTATGCATAGTGAGTACTTTAACTGCTACTTTAAGTATATTTACATGCTGATACCTTTGCACTGACTTATGTAAGATTTTGAATGCAGGATTTTGACTTGCACAGGAGACCAGGGTTCAAATCTGGGGTAGAACATGAAAGTTACGAAGTGCAGCTTTAAGTCAAAATATTTGAATACTTCTACCACAGAGTGTTTCTATGCAAGAGTTACAAGTTTACAAAGTTACCCAAGAGCACCAGCCCATCTCATTTTCATAGAGAAGACACTTTATTGATCCCGCAGGGGCAATAATAAATAAATAAATGGCTGAGTTGCTGCAGCAGCCCAGTAGCAGTATACAAATAGAGAGAACCACAATAACAGGAATAGAGCTGAGCATTTAAATATTGTAGTAGGACGCTCTCTCAGCAAAAATGTCAATATTCATAAATTATAAAACTACGCAAGGGAAAAATACAAAAACATTAATTGTTAATGAAAATGCCAAGAAAGCTAAAACCCCAGCATCCGTATTATGGGGAAATGGGGAAAGCTTTAGCTGAAAATAGCAGATAATAATAGCAGATAATAATAATAATAATAATAATAATAATAATAATAATAATAATAATATCTGGGATTTATATTGTGCTTTTCTAAGTACTCAAAGATAGATTTTAAAGATAAAAGGAATAGAACACTAAATGTGGCATAACACAAAACAGAAAATACACTAGTATTGAGCCCTGAGGGACTCCGGTTACCCATATGGGGTTTAAGTGGTTAAGGTTAATGAAACGAGGACTGAATCTTTAACTATTGTTTTTGGAAGACGCTCTATCCACTTCACAGCGCTCCTGTGACCTGGGTGTGATGAGTAAGGTACCTGGCCCAGAGCCAAAGCCCTGGCAGTAAGGGAAGCCAAACCCCAGGAGTTGTTGGATACTAGGGGTAATTAGCCTCAATTTGTATAAAACTCTGGAGCCAGTCTAAGAGATGCCACATTAGTTCCACATCAGACGAGTTCTGAGGTGTCCTTTTGATCCGGCCTCAGGGATTCTTGCCATTTTCAAACGGCACTTGATCCATTCTGCTTTGAACACGGGGGCATCATAGAGGAAACCGATACTAGCTCCGCAGAGCAGGCCCGACCCCACGAGGCTGCTGTGTGCAGTGGTGGAAAGTAACATTTACTTGAGTACTACTTCAGCACAATTTTGAGGTACTTTTACTTTAGGCCCACTGGAGTATTTCCAATTTTGTTATACTCTTACTTTTACTCCACTACTATCTCAGAGTCAAATATTGTACTTTTTATACTCCACTACAATTATTAGAAAACTTTAGTTTACTAGTTAAACGTTAAGTACAGTAACGTAACCACTGCAGCCCTATATACATTTCACTTTTTTTTTAAACTTGTGAAATGGGACATTCTGTATAATGAGTACTTTTACTTTTGGTATTGTACATTTTGATGCCAATACTTTTGTACTTACGTACTTTACTCTAGTACATTTTTAATTCCGGACTTTTACTTGTAACAGAGTATTTCTACATTGCAGTATTGATACTTTTACTTAAGCAAAACATTTGAGTACTTTTACCACCACTGTGTGCCACAGGGAGAACATGTCCAAGCCTTGAAATGGACCCAGCGTTTAATACAAAATGTTTTTTTTTGTGGGGGCTTTTTCCCACCCCCTCAGCGCTTCTTGCTTACTCTCCCTTCGCTGGGAGGATACAAAAGAGAGCCAGCAATTTTATGAGCCAATGACAGCTAAAAGATTCTGGGGCCTGAATGTGCTCATTCATCCTTCTCCACTTTAGAGCTTTGGCACTGGGTTTAAGTGTGAGGGGGGGGGCATGGGGTGCGGGTGGGGGTGGGGGTACACAGGGGGGGGAGCATAGGGTTTAAAGCAGTGGTTCTTTAATGGTTTTGTTTCGGGGCCCAAATTTGGCATAGAGTGCGGACTCAGAACCCCGCAAAATGTTAAATAACACAATATTCCTCTGTTGAACAGTATTGGCTCTCTGTCCTGACGCCGTCAGCATATCTTGTGACACACTTTCAGGAGCTCCAAGTTCCCACCGGTTGAGAAACTCTGGGTTAAAGGCGTTTGATCCATTGGCAATGCTATGCTATGTTTTGCTACCTTTTGCAAAAACAATGAGTTTTATAACTGTGTCTATAAAATGTATATACTTTTGTTAAGTGAAGACGTCTTTAAAAGCACACTGTTTTGCTACAATTTCATGTAAAAAAAATTATGATTATTTGCTTTTTGAAAAAGAAAAAAGGGGAAAATATATATTTAAATTCTAATGAACACAACTCCATTAACAAAACCAAACGGCAATCTTAACATACAAGTTACAATATACAGCACCATAATGCACAATATTACAGTATAATAGCCACTAGGTGTGTAACTACCACAATATCAGAATGTGCATCACAAAATCTTAGACTGGCTTTATAATTTGAATAATATCATATAGCCTGCTATATAGTGCCTCCTTGTGGCCATTGCGGGTAGAACATGAATCAAGTTTTTCAAACTAAAATCAAATCCACAGTATTATATATCTGCTGTACTAGTCTAGTACTGCATGTAACATACTGCATCCATGCTAATGGACAGCCAATTAAATCCTATGGGAAACAAGCAAAGAACAAGACATAGTAAACTATAGCAATGTTTCTCAAAGATGTCCAAAGATGCACTTATTGTAAGTCGCTTTGGATAAAAGCGTCTTCTAAATGACTGTAATGTAATGTCCATGTTATGATTGATTGATTGATTGATTGATTGATTGATTGATTGATTGATTGATTGAATACTTTATAAGACAGAGATGTTAATAAACAGCATGAGGTACAGTCTAAGGATAACACAAAAAAAAGTCCTGGGGACTTGTTTCCATTGTGGTCCTAATGTCAAATTGATATGTATTTGGCAGAACCCCATTTGAAAAGATGTTGTCACCCCATGACACAAGATCTTTCAACATTTGTCAAGATTTTTCAGAAATACCAGATCGCCGAAATAGAATCGCAGAAAAGATGAAAAATAAAATAGGTGAGTGTTTAAACTGTTCCTCATTTTGCTGGGGACCCCCTGGAACCCCCTCAAGGACCCCTGGGGAGTCCCCAGACCCCACTTTGAGAGCCAGTGAACTATCTATAGGACAGTTTGCCAAAAGGATGCAAAAGCTAAACTTCCATTCATTGTCTGGAAGCAATCAAGAGGATTTCCTCTGAACTACTGTTGAATCACTTGTTCTGCTCTTCACACACAGCCTAGACCAGAGCATCTGTGACATCCAGAGATTTCTATTCTGTGAAGGGTTCCACTTTTTCAATGTAGTTTTACATATAACGGGATGCACAGTATGTGAGCAACTCGACAAGAAAACTCCATCTGTTAAAAATAGCTCATCAAATTAACTAAAACATATTAAACTGGGGGAAAACAATAGTTAAACACTTGAACCCCAGCATCCCTATTCTGGGTGGAACGTTCACCAAAAACTGTCGATCTACAAGCTCACAACATCTTGCAATGTTGTGAGCTTGTAGATCGGCTATTTTTGACAAGGAGATGGTGTAGAGTGCAAAAAGCATACCATGCACAGTTGCAAATCAGGTCCGTTGGACTAAGTATAGAAGGTTTAAGAGACAAAACAAGCCTGTTTTAATGAGCTTGGGTAAAACACACAGACAAGACAATGGCCATATGGGAAGGAAGACAAGGAAATTGCAGTTTAAATCTTCTTGACATCTTGCCAGACTAGACAGGATAGAGTGGGTGGTGGGATAAGGAGGAGATCATTGTCTCCATGTCCAAAAACTGGATAAATACATGATCATCATCCATAATATTTTAACCTAAAACCTATAATAGCCAGTAAGCACATCTGCCCTCCTGCAGAATAATGTGAAAATATAGCAATGTGTTTTCCTCAGTCCTCCTAAATAAACATCAACGTTAAAGTTCTACATGCGAGGAAACATTAGGGCGAGTCGTCCATCACAAGCTGCGCCAAAACATTACTGACCTCTCATCACGCGGGGTTTGGAATTCATATTTGCAGATGGAACATTCTAAAACATCAGCAATAACAGAATACTGACCTTATGTGATTCCTATAATGTTCTCATTGTGGACCAAAGGAACACAATGGAAATAAGCTCTCAAGCTTTTTTGTGTTTTATCCTTTCGACAGATATGTCAAAAGGATATAAATATACAAACAATATACTGTATGTTCATCTATATGCATTTTTGTCAATAAGAACGTCAATCAAAAAAGAAACTAATTGAATATGCTGTGTTAGTCCTGACTCCCCCTGAATATACTGTATAATGTGTACATGACTTATACATTCATTTCCATTAGCTGTGATTGATGGCAGGGAAGATTAGCCCTAATAGCAAAAATAGCAGACCTACAAGCTCACAGCCCCTGGTGATGTGACAAGCTGTTAGCTTGTATATCGGCTATTTTAAGTGGCTATAGTGGTTGAAGGGGCTATCCCATAGCAGAGAGGTCACACCGGTTCAACCCCCTTGAGCAGGAGACTGAACCCCTACCTGCTCCCCCATGGTAACTTGATCTGGATCAGTGTGTCACTTCAATGTGTTATGTAGGCTAACATGCAGTGTGTGATGTAGCAACATGTGATTGCTTCAACATGTACAACATACTGTTCAGACTATAACCCCCTGCAACCTGAGCTGAGAAGAGTCACTTTGATGCAATGCGACATGAATGATTTTTTTATCTCAACCAGTCATACAACGTTGTAGGTATAGGTAGTTTTGTTTAGTGTTTGTAACGTCTGGTCATTTGCATTGATTGTTTTCTGTATGTTTCACTAGCCTGACCAAGCCCTAGAAAACTAAAGTGGGTCGCAAAATGGTTTCACAGGGGCTGAACAAAGAGCAATTGTAATTATAATTGGTTACTGACTTCATGGTCAAAACATACATTTACACCCCAGGATGGAGCCCGCTGAATTCAGTTAAAAACCACTGTATGGCAGTCTTGTGAGTAGTGGCATTAGTCAAGTACAACCACCATTGTCTTGTGACTATGAGTCAAGTTCACATCACATGTCACTGCCAGCATCAACACACTAAACAATAACTCACTGAAGTAATGTTATACAAAAAAACTGCTGGGGGAAAAAAAGGAATACTTCTTCTTTTAGTCGCTACACCCGAGGGTCTGTGTTTTCAAACTCACTGGACCCTGGAGACCTTTTTAGGCAGACAGCCAGAAAGAATAATGTTGCTGAAAGGGAACTGAACCAGTTGCCTGATGAGATGGCTTTCCCCTCACTACAGGAAGCCTATTGTCAACAGACACAGTAGTAGTGTGAATAAACTGTAAAAGGAAGATTATGTACATTGAAAATTAAAGAAAGCGCAAGTGGTCCAGTTATTATTAGAGCATCACAAACAAAACAGCTCATAAAAAAGTAGGTTACCAACAGGGAACATTGAAAGAATATAAACGAAAGTAGATAAATGTGACAGTTACAAGTCTCTAAAACATGCAGTGGTGTGAAGTAACTAAGTACATTTACTTAAGTACTGTACTTAAGTAAAGTTTTGAGGTACTTTAACTTTACGGAGTATTTCCAATTTTCTGTACTTGTACTTCTACTCCACTACATCTCAGAGGGCAAATATTGTACTTTTATATTGTACTTTTACTCCACTACAATTATTTGAAAACTTAGTTACTAGTTACTTTGTACATTTTGATTATTACTACAAAAAATACATTAACCACTTCAGCCCTATTTAAACTTTGGCCAATGGCCATTTTCAAATAGCCATCTGTAGATCTTCTATTTTCAAAATATTTTAATAGATTTTAGACATATAATAACTTGTCAAACGTAAATTTTTATTACCAGACTTTTACTTGTAACAGAGATTGCAGCATTACTTTTTCCTTAAGTAAAACATTTGAGTACTTTTTCCACCACTGAAAACATTATTATTATTATTCCTGGCAAACTGTGCAATCAGAGTGAATGAAACTCACCTTTTGGTCAAAGTACTGTGTTTCATAGCTGATGGTGGTGGTGTTCTTCTGGGTTGAGTGGTGGTGGTGGTGGTGTTGGTGTAGATGGTGTTGTTGTTGGTGTAGATCTGCCGCTGGACGCCGGGCGAACAACAGTTGTGATTTAAGAGCAAACACGTGGACACTGCAGTCGAGACACAACAATAACATTAAAATGCCCAGGAGGAATGCAGCAGCTCTGTCCAATCCCCCAGCAACAGTCCCACTAAATAATGTAATTGCACGCTTCATCTCTGCTACTGCTGCTGTACAGTAACTATGTTATTACAGACTGAGAGAGCCTGAACTGGCTACAAAGTATAGACAGACAGAAAGAGGAAGCCCTGTGCTCTGTGTTCACTTCGTCGTGCGATCGTGTCGCTCAGTGAAAATAGCCGATCTGCAAGCTCACAACGCGTCGCGTCCGCGACGCGTTGTGAGCTTGCGGATCGGCTATTTTCCCCGAGACGGAAACTATTAAACGAAGCAGAAGCCAGACGCGCTTGTGTCAGCAAAACTAAAGAGGTGTGTCTGGATGAGTATAGCCCTGCCCTACACACACATGAGCAGTGTGTTTAGTGTCTACTGTACAATTATTACACATTTTAACCTCATACTATTATAGGCTAATGAGAGTGTTTAATGTGTCTGCACCTCGATCATCTCGATAATGACCATGGGTCACATGAATGGATTATTTTGGAACATAGGATAGCCCTGAAACATGACCATTGGATTAACTTCAACCTGGTGTTTGCACTTTCTCCTTTTTTGTCCCGTACATCTACATAAACGTTCACATTTCAAATATAAAGTGCTTACCTCATGGCCACGGATGTTACAATTATGTTCGGGCTCTCAAAAGTACCCGTATGTTCCGTATTGTTCAATAAAAAGCATTTGAATCCGATTAGTGGCCATTTTCTTAAAGAGTTATAATTTATCAGAGTGCAATACACCTCCCAACCGATAGGGTCACGTGGCTGAAAATAATGTCGAAAAAATACCGAGAAAATGGCCACCAATCAGATTAAAATGCTTTTCATTGAACAATACGGAAGATACGGGTACTTCTGAGGAACCGTACATAATTGCAACATCCCTGGCCATGGGGTCACCACTTTAAATTTGAAATGTGAACATTTATGTAGATGTACAGGCCGTAAATGGGGAAAATGCAAACACTATGTTGAAGTTCATCCATGACAGTCATGATATGACAGTCATGTATCAGCAGTCTGCACACGAGCAGTGTGTATCTAATATACTGTACAATGATTACACATTTTAAACTCACACTATTATTGGCTAATGAATGTTTTAAATGTGTCTGAGTGACTGCACCTCATCTCTATAATGACCTTATGGGTCGCATGGATGGATTATTTTGGAACAGACAGAGACAGACAGACAGAGCAGACATGTGACAGATTGATTGATTGATTGATGTAGTTTATTTAGAAAGACATGAGAATAGTACATGACAGTACATAACAGTACATGGAAGTACAAATTCACAATACAAGGTCTACTAAACTGGAAACCCTCATTAAGCATTACGCTTGTTTAAGATGAGGACCCCATGCACACAAATCATGATGAAATATAAGAGGCAGGCAGATATACACACTACTATACAGAATGTCATACAATCAGCTTTCAGGTTACTGGTTCAGCTTTCAGGTTACTGGTTTAGGATTGTAAACAGAACCCTGTCTGAGACAACCAGGAAGTCAATATCAATATGATTTAGCTATTTTGTCTCATCTGTTTAAGGAAATAGGTAGCTGATATATTGCACTTTTACCTTAGCGCTAGGTATACTCTTGGTTGCTTGTTTATGCAGAAAATGCACTAAAGACTTCTGGTGATTAGTAGTTTTCGTTCCCTACCTATGTTGAATACACTTATTGTAAGTCGCTTTGGATAAAAGCGTCTGCTAAATGACTGTAATGTAATGTAATGTAATATCACAGCACCGACCGTTCCTCTCTGGGCTATCGGGTGGGTGTAAACTCTAGACCCCCCCCCCCCTCGAATATATAACCTGTTTTCTGTAGTGTAAAGATCCATATCAAAGCCAAGTTTTGGCATGTTCAAGTTGTATTTATTTATTTAGTCATGCAATATCTCTCTGATCAGCAGATGTGATTTTCCTCATCCCATGTTCTCGTCCTCATCTATTTCTTAGATTTACAAGCTCTGTGAGTTTGTAGATATACAAGTACAAAATACAAAATACATATTGAAATTGGAGGTCCTTGACATGAAAATGTTTGCGAACCACTGTCTTAGACCCAGTGTTTTAGGTTTTGCACTTTGAATAAGTTCAAAACAGGACATACATGATGAGAGGCCAAGGATAAGAAATGCAACAAGAGGGTCATGAGTTATTTAGTGTCATTATTTAATTCAATGTTAGGCAGAGTAGAGGTCTTTTTAGGTATTATTTTGTACACATAAGGGGAAAAAATACAATATCCTCCTAGTGTTTTCAATTTAATTTCCCACATAATATGTTGAAAAAAGAGAAAAGGGATTAACAATGAGTAAATCATGAAAAAAATCTATAGTGAAATGCAAAATGAAATAAAAAAAAATAAAAAAAATCCACGACTGACTTTACAAAGAGATGAATGAAAAACAATATTACCAATATAAAAGCAAAGTGCCAAGACAAATTACAAGCCTATACAACAAAAGCCAGAATAAAAAGCTACAAATTAGGTGTGCAGTATATGGCATTGTGCAATACAGTACATTACAGTTATGGCAGGTATATAGGAAATAAAGTTAGACACTAAAGATTATGGCTGAACATGCTGAATAATGAATAAAGTTCACAGAAAAAAAGCATAATAGTCATACAAAACTATGAGAACATATTCATTCAAACCAAAAAAGTGATACAATTTCATGGCTAGGCAGCAATAACAAAAGCAGTAACATACTCTAACATGGATAATAGTTGGATTCTGAATAGAAAAGTCAATAGATTAATAGTTTAATGATTGACTGTTTAAAAGGCGTATTCACCTGTTTCAGATTGTATCAACTGTGTCGGTAGTATGAGACTATGGGTAATGCAATATGCTCCTTAATAAACAAGCACAATAAAAACATCTTACATTTCTGATGCCACATGACATAGATATCCTCACAGATCTAAATAAATCATCATCATCATCATAAATGTCACAGAATACTGTTTTAAGGTAGTCTTTTCATGAGTGTTTATGTTGTGAGTTTGTCGGACAAAAACAAAACCATGTAGGCTATTGTAGCAGCAGGTACACAGTAAAAGTTGGGAGTTTCAATTTAACTTGAAAGTGTAAAAATGTACAATTCTTGCACTGTCAGAGGTAAATGAACACTGGATTTTGCTGTGTACAACACAAATTCACAGTTTGTAACAACAGGCAGGTGCAAGGAAGTTATGCGACCAATTATGATCATTATGAATGTTAAAAAGGTGAACAGTGACCACTGTATTGGCACCAAAAAGGTCAAAATTATTTTGATTGCAAAATAAAATGGATCTCTTGTTACATTTACAAATACCACTTTGCAACTGAATCAGACTAGTTGGTCATTTCTTAAACATAACGTAAACACATTTGATACCCTTAACTAACCATTAACTTTCATACAATAGATGACTATCTAGCAGTGGTGGACAACGTACAAAACACCAGTAGCCTACTTAAGTCCAAGTATAGATGTACTTCTGGTCAAGAAATGTAGTAAAAGTTGCTCTGTCAAATTTGTACTTGAGTAAAAGTACTGGAGTACTTTCTTTAAAAATAAATACTTAAGTATTCAAAAGTTCATGCTTTTAAAAATACTTAAGTACTCAAAAGTTCAAATTACAAAGCACATTTTCTTTTTAATATCAATGCATTGCTTTGTATTGAAATTTTCCCCCAAATTAAAAGATTTTCCATACATTTTCGAAAATATAAATAATAGTGAAATTTGCAGATCTACAAGCTCACAACGTGGTCACATCTATTTTCACTATATTTGAAATAGGTCTTAAATGTAAAAAGAAAAGAAAAGTCAAGTCAAAAGTACAATATTTGTCTTTGAAATGTAATGTCACAAGCAAAGTACAGGTATTAAAGAAATGTAAGTACAGTAGTCAAGTAAATATCGTCTCTGTCGAGTGGAAACCAAAACTGTTACTTTTCAGGATTCAAATTCAAAAGTAGCAAAGTAGCAGATCTACAATCAAGTAGGGCGTTAATTCACGAAAAAACACAAAAAGTTAAAATATGAAGATAAGAGGATTCTGCCCGACAGATATACAGATATATATACGTTACTGTCCATCACTGCTATTCTCTCAAGCCAGACAACTCTTCCACAATATTTGATTATGGAAGAGTCTGCAACCGTGCCTCGCAAAAAGTTGTGACAGGGAATCTGTCATCTGTTTGTCATTTCCGTTGACCATGTTAAAATATGTTTTAAAAGGAGCTGCTAAGGAGCAAGCTAGATAGGCTTTGATGAATTTGATTTCCGGGCAAGGGTTGTTTACGTGACCGCAAGGGCTAAAATGGAAGTGGGTGGGAGACGGGACGTTCCGCATTATTTTCTACGCATTTTTCAGCGCTTCTGAGATACAGACTGTTTAAGTGGACGCGTTTGAAAATTGTGAGAGACTAATGACTATCAAACCATAATGTTATGCTGTGTGCAGTCCTAAAGAGCTTGATAGAGTTTTTACTCACATAATGTAACGCTGCTGGTGAAACGTCAATAATTCAGGAAAAAAAACTAATCAGGGAGTTACTTACTGCCATGTCACTATGAAATGGACAAAATAGAGTCAATACAAATTGGTTGAGCTTCTTCTTAACACATAACGTGAAGAGTCCCTGGATGCATCAATAAGCGGCCAAAAAGAAGCCAGCTGTACACTTTGCTCTCCAAATGGCAGCAGCTTTAAATCTTTCCACCAAATATATTAGTATCCTGGAAGGCCAAGCTAAGGCTGACTCACTAACTTCAACAGTGGAAGTTTTTTTTGGGACTAGGAAGGCATGGGACTAAGTCACTTGTTCTCAACGTGGGTACCTGGAACCCCCAGGGGTCCTTGAGGGGGTTCCAGGGGGTCCCCAGCTAAATGATTGATAGTTTAGGATGGACCCTTACAGATCTGCAACTCAGAGAGTGTGCAAATGGAACCAAATGGACTCTTACGGGTCCATTTGCACACTTTCTGAGTTAAATTAACACTGAGGATTTTACCGCGTAGATTGGGGTCCAAGAGATACAGTGGTATCAAATGGGGGGTCTGTGGCCTAATGCATATGAAACTGGGGGGGGGTCATTGAAAAGAAAAAGGTTGAGAAACACTGGACTAAGTGAAGATACTAAAAAGTGGCTGTATGCCAGCTCAGACAGACGGAAGCCCACTAGCCTCCGCAGTCAATGGCCTCCTATACTGCAGTTACCATGGCTGTTAAGACTGTGCACCTCTCTAATTGAGGCTGCAGCAGCTCAAGTAACTGATGGTTTTACCCTCGCCAAGCATGGGGGCAGTGTCATTGTTGTCCAGCGTGTTCTGCTTGGCCTCTCGGATTAATTCACAGGCCAGGTCGAGGAAGAGTTTCTCCACGTTGTCGGACTCTTTGGCCGAGGTCTCCAGATACAGCATTCTTTGAGACTCCGCGAAGTCCTCTGCCCTCTGCCTGTGAACCTCTCTCTTCTCAGCGAGATCGATTTTATTACCTGGAAGCAAGAGGAGATGGTGAGGTTGCGTTTTGTTGTTATGGCTCACATAGTTTAGGGCAGCGATTTACAATCTGCGGCCGGGTTGTTATGACTTATAGGCTACTGTATTTATATATCTTTGTAATTTTGTTTAGGCCTTGCACCATATCAGTACCTCTGAGTGATCATATCTGCTCTTGGGTGTGAGGGGAGTTGTCGGTTTTGTAGAAATTAAGGTTTAGAAAATCCTGCACAAGATTATGATCATTCGTTTTCACTCATTTCCTTTGAAACTCACTCCATTTCAAAGAAAATTATCCTTATCCAAATCTACTAAATCTACACTGGAACACTTTCCTCTGATGCCGTTTTTCCTCATGTTGGATTACCTTCCTTCGTGTGGATTTGTTCCCTATGCGGACTACTTTCTGTGGGGATTTACCATGAGGACTTTACCTGTGGATTTATGGTCCAACTGATGCGTTGCTACTTTTTTGCACCTTATGTCTAACCTCATGAACATACCTTTATATGCTATATAAATATCTATAAATGTACACATCTTGTTTTGGCCCGTTTCTTTTCTATGTTTTGTCCTTGTTCTCACTCTCTCTGTTCTGTGTTTGTTGGGGGGGGTTCTTTTCTCATACATAAGCAGAGTACCTCCAAGAACGACAGGTTGGGAACTACTTCTCTATACAATCTCGAGAAACATTTGCTGGGGTTATTAAATCACTTAGTTTGATTAATTGTTGCACCCATACTCACCGACTAATATAGTCACCACTTGGTTGTTTGCGTACTGCTCAATCTCCTTCAGCCATTCTGGAAGGCATCTGAAGGAGTCTTCACAGGTAATGTCATAGGTAAGGATGAGGGCATTGGCACTACGGTAATAACTCTGAGTAATGGATCGAAACCGCTCCTGTCCAGCTGTGTCCCATATTTGCAGCTGTAAATCAAATTAAAAAGTACATTTGCCATCTGCACTGTTCCCAAGAGAAGTTAAAAGAAAACTAATGCTGGTGCCTTGTGCAACGGTCAAGTTGTATGAAAGTTATACAGTACTTCATGTTTCATCTCGCTACTAGTTACATGAGTAACTAGTTACTTTTATTTTTCAACATAGCAGAGCACTTAAACTGTTAACACAATAATGTATAATTAGAAACTCTACCTACCTTCACCTTTTCCCCTTTGATCTCCACAGTTTTTATCATGAAATCAACTCCAATGGTAGCCCCTTGTCCTGGCGGGAATAGACCCTTAAAACACAAAACACAAACAATGGTCTATGTATACTTTGAGAGGTCCTCGCAGTAATTGAATGACTCAGATCTCGTTCATGGGCAGAAGGTCTCAGCTCCGGTCATGGGGACCCAGAATACAGATGGTTTTCATTCTAGCCTTCTAGTAATTGACCAATGGTGTAAAGTAATTAAGCACATGTACTCAAGTACCGGTACTGCAATTAGTTACAATTTTTAGGTATTTTTTACTTTCTTCAGTATTTACAATTTTCAATACTTTTCCTCCTCCACTACATCTCCACTACATCTCAAAGGCAAATATTGTACTCTGCTATAATTATTTAAAAACTTTAGATACTAGTTTTTTATTTACTTTGTAGATTTCGATTATTCTAACAAAACCACTTCAGACCTATACTTTGGCAATTTGAAAATAGCTGATCTACAAGCTCACAACGCGTCGCTTAGCTTGCAGATCTTGTAGAGGATTTTTATACATTAAAAACTTGAAATGGGACATTCTTTATAATGAGTACTTTCTACTTTAGGTACATTTTGATACCACTACCTTTGTACTTTTACTCAAGTGAACTTTGAATTCCGGACTTTTACTTGTAAAAGAGTACTTCTACATTGCAATATTGATACTTTTACTTAAGTAAAAGATTTGAGTACTTCTTCCACCACTGGAATACAGATGGTTTTCATTCTAGCCTTCTAGTCATAAACTAATCCTGGCTGCAGTTGAAACCCTGGAAGGTTAGACATTTTGAAAAAGCCAGGGTTCCCACCTCCAGAGCACTAGACCCTGGGTTTGATTTGTTAAAAAAAACTAATTAAAACTTACCTACTTAAGCCCAATATACTTTGTATAATAATGACAAATTGTGAAAATAGCGATGCGGTGTGAACCTGTAGATCTCCAAATAAAAAAAAGATTTATAAACAGAAATTGTAGCACATTTCCAGCCATTTACACAAATCTTGACATTTTGTGTCCAAAACTGTTAAATTTTAGGATTAATTTCAAAAAGAGCAAGCGTAGCAGCTTCACGCCGCGTTTCGAGCTTGCCGATCTGCTACTTTTGATGCTTTTGTGTGACGCTGTAGATCAAGTCGGGTGTTAATTTACGAAAAAACACAAAAAGTTAGAATATGGAGATAAAGAGGTTTCTGCCCGACAACAGCGGTGTATATATAGCTACAACTAAAATGAGCTTGAAAGGTATAACGACGTAACAGGTCTAAATGGGTTAATTGGTTTAATATGGTTAATACATTTTTAACTAGATGTAAATCTGCTATTTTCGTCTGGTTTGGTGTGTAGAGGGAAAAAGAACAGACCAGGTACAGAGCCAAAGGTCAAGTTTACTAAGTATCGATGGTTTAAGTGGTTAAATGTCTGAAAAAACAGATTAACATGAATCCAACATATTTATACACAACTACACAACACTGATGACAGTGCTGTCAAACAAGTCTACAAAGCTAGCTATGAAATGTATGAAAAAGTTTCATCTGCAACACAATTATATTCGATATGTAGTGGGGGGGTCCCTGCTTCATCTCTCTCTCAGCTAAGGGGTCCTTGGCCGGAGAAACGTTGAAGACACATACATATAGCTTATACATACCTGAGTAAAGCGCCTGACGAGACAGGTCTTCCCAACGCCAGCGTTTCCTATCAGAACGATCTTGAACAGGTAGTCATAATCTTCCATGCTCATGCTAAACTGTTGATGGGAAAACAAAGGAAGGAGCAGGGTGTCAGCAAATGAACCGCAATTACTGCATTCGTTTCAGTGGTGGAAGAAGTACTCATATTATTTTACTTTTAAGACCGGGAACGCATCTGTGTCATGTTAAGATTTCTTTGGCTATTCAAAAAATAGGAGATAATATACAAGCTCGTAGCGCGACACCGAGTGCCGCGTTACGAGCTTGTAGATCTGCTATTTTTTGAAAAAGTTTTAAAGTTTGTGCAAATCTTTTTTTTTGCTTCTGGGGATTCTACAAATGTTTTCTAAATCCTAACAGTTTTTTTAAAGAACTTTCATGTTGCTACTGTTACTGTATAATATCAGTGGTTCTCAAACTTTTCATGTCAAGGACCACCCAAAATAAATTGGCCGCGTACCCCCATCTCAAAATATGTTGTTCCTAGAAGCAAAGATTTGAGATTTCTTTATATTCAAAGATTTGCACAAACTTTCCATGATAAAAAAAAAAATAGCAGATTTACAAGCTCATAGCGTGGCACCGTATATCTGCAATTTTTTAATAGCCAAAGAAATCTTAAAATGACACAGATGCGTTCCCGGTCTTAATGGGTTAAGTAAAAGTAACAAAATATAAAAAAATACTCTGTTACAAGTAAAAGTCCTGTATTTAAACTTTTGCTTGAGTAAAAGCACAAAAGTATTGGCATCAAATTATACTTACTGTACCAAAGTAAAAAATACTCAACTTTTTCAAACATTGCTGATCTAAGAGCTCACAACGTGCTGCGAAGTGATACATTGTGAGCTTGTAGATCGGCTATTTTCGAAAAGACCAAGTATGAAATAGGGCTTAATTGGAAAATGTATGTTTTGTAACAATAATCTAAATCTACATAGTAAATTGTAATTAAAGTTTTTAAATAATTGCTTGTAGATCGGCTATTTTCACTACTTTTGTGCAACACTCTTGCATTATGAAGTAGGGCATGATTTACAAAAAAGGGAAAAAAAGATAGCAAAACATAAAAAGTTATAATATGGAGATACAAGGTTTCTGCCCGACAGCAACAATATTCAAAGTCCATATCCTGACATTTTCCATTACCAAGCTTCAGTAAAATACCATCTAATTCAAAGATTACTCTGCTACAGTTTCAGGCTATATGTGTTTTGAGAGCAGAAATCTAAATAATTACCTACACCAATTAAATAAAGTCGGTCATTTTCCAGACTGTGTTTAAAACTAATCAAGCACATAATATAGCTCAAGGTCCTTTCAGAACCGGGAAATAATAAAACAATTACACACTTTATTTCAAGAACATTTAAAGTCATAATGTGTAACTATTTCAATTAAACAAAAGTTGTTTTGTTTTTTATATAATCTTTCACTGGTTATTTGTCCACAAAAGATATTTCACATGTGTTTTTGACAACTTCTCTAAACAAGAAAACACTGTTTGTATTCCCAAGTGTCAGCCCCCAGCCTGTATTTTACTGTTATAAACTGTTTCTGACTAGTACGCGTTATTGCTTTCCAAAATATCATCATGCACTTGCTAATACCCTGCAGCATTCATTTTTCAGCATTCCTCCTTTATAGACAAACGCTGTACTGACAGCGGAACTACAAGGCCGGGGTGTCCCTAAAACAGACTACAAAAATGAATGTTACACAGTAGGACTTTAAGCATGTCCTGAATAGCCGCAAGCCGCCCGGCACTGCCTTAAGATAATGCGGATCAGATGCCAACATGCTGTCATTAATGGCCTTCACTTCACAAATAGGAAACAAAAGACAGCAAAGGGTGAAAAGTGGGTGGAAAGTGGCACCAGTCCTTAGCTCTTGGATGCAGGGAGATTGTGTGGGTTTTAGACAGTCAAGTGTTTGATTGTGGCTGAATGATTTATGTTTGAATTAGTCAAATCAAGTGAGCAGGAGGCCCAATCTACAGGGGCTCGAAATAGCAAACAAAAACTATGGCTTTCAACTGGTTTCACGGGTCTCACATTTTGTATTGACCATGAAGTCTGGACCCATTATTAAATAAACAAAATATGATTAAAGGTTCTTTGAACATCTCTCATGGCCCACTGGTTAGTGGTTAAGAAACACAGATCGGGGCCAAAACAAAATCTGCTCCCAGATTCAATGCGTGGAGGACAAGCATTTATCAGAGCCATATGCCTGAATACTTCAAATAGATGACCCAAATAAAGACAGTGGAGCGCTCATTAAAGTCTGCACATTCATTGCAGGGGTTCACCCCGGCAATAAATGTGCTGGTTTAATGAGTGTTCCTGTAGCAAGGGTTCACCCCTGCAATAAATGTGCACACTTAACCACTTTAACCCCAGCGTCCCCTTTCTGGGCATGTCATAATAAGGCGAACGTTCGGCATAAAATAGTAGATCTACGAGCTCACAACGGCTCGCGTTGTGACATGTTGTGAGCTTCTCGATCGGCTATTTTCAGCAAAGAGATTTGGTGTAGGGAGGGGAAAAAGCAAGACCAAGTATACTGACCCCTGGCTGGGGAACCCAGTCAACAAATTATATGGTTTAAGTAGTTGTCTTTTAACTTGGCATTTTCTGTATTTCTTGTATTTTTGGTCATTTGTTACAACAATAATATTGCATGAAACTCATGTCTGAGTCTCACACACACATATTCTTTCAAAACTACGTCACACATACAGCATTTCTTAGCGTATCGATATAGTAGCCTCTGTATTGATACGCGCATCAGCAAGGAGTACGGTAAGATAATTTGCTGTATCGATTTGTTTTAGCACAGCCCTAATTTGAGGGCCAGGTACAAAACCTTTTTCTTGTATACTGTTAAAACTGGGCTGAGGGGTCTTCACATTTGAGACCATTAATTGCCTAATGTCAGAAGGTTGGAGTTCTCAGTTTTTGAGAAGTGATAAGCTACATAAAGTTCTGATATTGTACCAATCTATTTTAAGGCAGCGTTACTTGATAGAATTGTAAACGTTTGAAGCTGTATTATTATCGGAACATTTCCACTAATACCCAGCCCTATAAGCTACACAACTCTTACATAATGCTGATCTGTACCTACCTATATCAATGCTACTTATTCCCGTTAAAATATTCTCACATATTGCCTTTCAGGGACTTGGCATCTCTTGACTTTGTAAAAGTACAGTTAGGGTATAGCCTATCTGTGAATGGTCAAAGTAAAGTTTACTGTGACACTAAAGCCCTATGTTTCATAAAACTGTGACACACACTGAAAATACCTGACCTACAAGCTCACAACGCATGGCATCCTGGCGTGTTGTGATCGTTGTGATCCGCTAATTTCTTTATTTTTGAAAATGTGGGAACCTTTTGAACATTTTCGCCTATGAAATGTCCAAAATAGGGACGCCAATGTATACAAACCATTCCTCACACACGTAAATATTGTATATTCTGTCACTTTTGGTTTGTCAAAACTACAAACCGATTTTGGAGAGAACTCTTTTTAAACTCTCAAGCAGTGTAATCTTTAAAACCTCATCATCCATATACACCACACTGATTCAGTCCAGGAAGGCCACAGAGCATCTCTGAATCCTAACAAGCTAATCACAGTATCTGTCACGTTCTCCATTTCCAGGAAATGATATTGTCAATCCAAACCAAAAACAACAAGGCACAATAACAACTGCTTCTCCCAAGCAGTAGAACCTTGTCAACAACAGAAACCTGATCAAAAAGCAATGCCCTCGAGGTCCCCTGATGTTCCCTGGAGCCCATGTTGAGAACCAGTGCTATATATCATAGTACAGCTTATCTGATAGTACTTTATATCTAGCCTATTATGTATATTATATATTTATTAGTCTAAATCATGTGCACAGCGTTGTTTCATTTTGTGTGTTAAACACAGTGTAATACCCTGCCTACTTTGAAATACTGTAAGCCTATATTCATGTAAATATTGTGTCTAGTTCTTCTAGTAACCACACTCCTATCTGTGCAGAGACCATGTGAATGTATTGTGTCCTATTCCATATATTATTTTATTAATTTCTTACTTTAAAAATATATTAAATATAATATCATGTTGTTCTAGATGTGTTCTAAATGTATATGAGCAATTCCCCCAAGACATGGGCTTTTCCTTGTATGATATGGCCCGCTTATACTGTATGCAAACTTCTTTTGTCAGTTAAGTGAATCTGGTAAAAAATATATAGTAGCTATTCATGAGCACATGTAAGCTACACGTAACAGTATATTAAAATGACTGAAATGCTACCTGACGTTTCAATACAGTATTAAAGTTAGAGTATACAGTACTAAATACATTTAAAACTATGAAAAAGGCCCAAGCTTTTAATTTCACCTGCACTCATGGAATACTTCAACATCTGTACTGCTTTTTTTTCATAATTTCATAGATAGTATAATGTCCACTTAATAGGCCTACTGTGTATCCTAAATAGATAAGACTCTAAGATGTACCCCATGCATTCTACATTCCTGACCTACAAGTTATCAAATAGAACCTCAGTCATTTCAGAAAAAGGTGCTAAACAATGGTTAAAGTGTTCCTAGTATAAACAGGCCACTATATGCTACAAGACAGGGTGAAATACTTTCATGGAACCATGGTGATGTACAGCATTTGGGGAGGTCACATTCTACAGGCCTTGGACTTCTAATGGTTCCCAATAAATCCAACTTTTTCTCTAATAAAGCTGGTCCTTTAATAAACTGTTACATGATGTAACAGTTTAATAAACTGTTACATGATGTAACAGTTTATTAAAGGACCAGCTTTATTAGAGACAAAGTTGGATTTATTGGAACCATTAGAAGTGTTATGTAAATCTTCAGTTGCAGGGGAGATGTAACTTACGTCTCCCCTGCAACTGAGGAGTCAGAGAGTAGGCTAATGCATTTTGGAAAGATCTGATGAAATCCATTTTCCGCAAGGGACATTTCCCTGAATTCAACACCCGTATGGACAGTAAAAACAAAGTAGGCTCTTTTCTGCAAGTGTCACATTCATGCATCCCACCACGGTCCACAGACAACACACAGTGGGTGGTTTTCGACTGTTGTGCAAATCAGTGGTTCTCAAACGTATTCATGTCAAGAACCCCCAAATTGATAAATATTTCCCCGCAGACCCCCATCTGAAAATGTTTTGTGCCAGGGACCTCTAGAGAAGCAAAGATTTGAGTTAAAAGGTTCTCTTTATATATATATTCAAAGATTTGCATACATTTTCAAGATTTTTCAAAAATAGCAGATCTACAAGCTCATGAGCTTGTATATCTGCTATTTGTGAATAGCCAAAGTATAAAATATGGTTAAAGTGGTTAAAATGTTTGTGATCCCATATTAACACATTTTGCTGGGGACCCCCTGGTATCCCCCCAAGGACCCCTAGGGGTCCCCGGACCCCACTTTGAGAACCAATGGTGCAAATGAATGTTACACTAGATCTCTGCAACAACTGCCTTTATTATAATACAGAGATCAGAACTATTGATCTCCGGGGCCCACTGCATTTGAAGCTATTATTACAGCGTTATAAACTGATAATAATATGCATATTTATACATTATAATCGCACGACTTGGGTGTTGCTGCTTGTATTGCCGCAAACAAGAACGGATCTATAGTAACGAGCGCTTGTAGATCTGTTGTTGTCGGCAAGCGACAACAACAACACGATACTACGGATTAAATTCGGCTGATAGTCAGTGTTGCATTTCCAACCTAGGGAGGAGGGAATCAGTGTTGCCAGGTTCTGCGAGAGAAACAAGCAACCAGTTATATGAAAACAAGCCCAAAGCCCCAAAAGAAGCAACACACATGAGCACTTTATAAACCTATTCATAGCCTATCTACAAGCTCACAACGAGTCACCATGCGATGCGTTGTGAGCTTGTAGATCTGCTATTTTCAAAAAACATATCTTGGGAAAAAGTGACAATTTTTGAATATTAAAAACACAAATCTGGCATGGGCGGGGGGTCCCTGGCACAAAACATTTTTCAGGTGGGGCCGGCCGGGGTCCATGGAATAATACATATTAATCCCCATGGGGGTCCATGCCATGAAAATGTTTGAGAACTACTGGTTTAAACAACAATAGGAAACAAGCCCCAAATAAGCAACTACACTTTAGAAACAAGCCCAAAGAAACAATATTTACAAGCGACTCAACAGAAAAACAGGGGAAAAAAGTCCAAAGTCGCTTATAATAAGCCGACATGGCAACGCTGGAAGGAATAGAAACGAAGCTAGCAACAACTAGCAATAAAAGCTACCACCATTTTGCCATTTTGGCCACAAGATGATGAAAATAATATGAAGCGATCCCACTTTAATAATGATATTATTCAGTAATACTTACCAAGACATGGGGATGATGTGATCCCCCCGACGACACTACACTACTTCTTATTGGGATGCATAGATGATCAAAGTGCTCATTTAAATCTTGTGCACAGCAGCTGCTGCTGGCCAGGACATTATATCCTCTATTGTATTATATATCTATGATTCTATATGCTCTATATCTATATCTATCTATCCTCCTCAGCAGCAGCAGCTCTGAGCTCTGTGAGGACTGCAGCTTCAATGATGTCATCATCATTACCAGTGTTGCCAGATTTTAGAAATAAGCAACTAGGTATGAAAACAAGCCCAAAACAAGCTCATGTGGATCTGCTACTTTTGATGCTTTTGTGTGTGACGTGGTAGTATGATGATCAAGTATGGCATTAATTTACGCAAAAACATTAAATGTTAGAATATGGAGATAAGAAGTTTCTGACCGACAGCAACAATATCAAAAAGCATGAAATAATTAAAGGCCACTTTGCCACCTTGTTCAATTTTGTCAGATGTATGGCTGGAGTAATTCACATCATTGCCATTCTGCTGAAACTCTTCCACGAAGGCTGCACTCATGTAGGCTCTGTGCATGACTGTAGTCCTGGTAACTCATGTAGGCTCTGTGTGCATGACTGTAGTCCTGGCTCCTGGTAACTTAGGCTCTCTGCATGACTGTAGTCCTGGTAATTCATGTAGACTCTGTGCATGACTGTAGTCCTGGTAATTCATGTAGACTCTGTGCATGACTGTAGTCCTGGTAACTCATAGGCTCTCTGCATGACTGTAGTCCTGGTAACTCATAGGCTCTGTGCATGACTGTAGTCCTGGTAACTCATAGGCTCTGTGCATGACTGTAGTCCTGACTCCTGGTAACCTGGTAAAATGAAATATTCCTCACATGAGCGTCGGATATTTGAAAATGGCAGATCTACAAGCGTGTTGTGAGCTTCTGCTATTTTCAACAAAAATAACTTGAAAAAAGTAAAACATTTGTTTGAATACCTACATTACAATACATACAACATTTTTAACAACAAATCTGGTATATGCCATGGGGGTCACAACTTTTAGATGGGGGTACGTGGACAAATACATATTCATTTGGGGGGTCCTTGAGATGAAAATGTATGAGAAATACTGGTTTAAACAACATTAGGGAACCTATGAGCAAATACACTTTAGAAACGCAAACAAGCCCAAATAAACTTTAGAAACAAGCCCAAATAATAAACAACTATACTTCAGAAACAAGCCCAAATAAACAACTATACTTTAGAACAGAGGTCTTCAACAGGGGGTCCGCGACCCCTAGGGGGTCCGTGGAGGTACTGCAGGGGGTCCGCGAAATTGTTGTTTGATTATACAATATTTTTGTTTGAAAAAAAAAAAAAAAAAAAAAAATCCCCCAAAATGTCAAATTGTCTTTAAACATAACATGAATCCATAGCAAACAGATAAATGGAGACACAATGCACAATAACATGGTATGTTTATACATATTTTGTAGAGAATTTTTATTTTGCACACCTACTGGGGCAGGTGCGTAGGAGCAGGCAATATAAAACACAATTTTATACATAAATATACAATATATGTGGTAGCCCCCCCTACCCTACGAGGTAGGGGGTCCCTGCTCCATCTACCCATCAGTTTGGGGGTCCCTGGCCTGAAAAGGTTGAAGACCCCTGCTTTAGAAACAAGCCCAAATAAACAACTATACTTTAGAAACAAGCCCAAAAAAACGCAAACACCAATATCAGCGACTTTACAGAAAAACAAGGCCAAAGTCGCTTATAATAAGCTGACATGGCAACACTAATCACTACACTACTGAAAATTACTGTGCTGCTGGTCTATCTAACTAAAAACCACTCCCCATCATATTGAAATAAAACATATTTAAAAACGACAACTCTCACCATTGATCATATTTATAAAATTGTAGAATCATGAACTATTTTCTGAATCACAACTAAACTAGGCTCGCGCACTGTGGAAAGTCTGCATTCTATTTACTGTTCAGTCAGTGCTCAGAACCGCTGTAGAGCCCGCTCACCGTATCCGGTCATTTGTTGCCTACATCCATATAATCACATTATGCAGTTTCCGTTTCCTTTCTGGACCGGATCTGAAACCTGCAAAGTGAATTGAATCCAGAGGGGAAAATAAATCAATGTTGCATTGAACTTGACAATATTTTGTTTACGTTGTATTTATTGTTTCTATTCTTTATAAATATTACCCCCTCCCAAATTAATAACCAGCAAAGCAACTAAGTACATGTATTCAAGAACTGTATACTTAGGCCTATAAGTACAATGTTGGTATTTTTTACTTTACTGGAGTATTTCTAGTTTTCCATACTTTCACTTCTACTCCACTACACATCAGAGGCAAATATTGTACTTTTTATTCCACTACAATTATTTGAACATTTTAGTTACTAGTTACTTGTAAAACATATAGCTCTGGAGTCGGGTTAGAAGGAATTCTCCTTACGCTATGTTACTTTCTAGCCGTTGCCCGCGCACACCCGCGATAGCGCAGGCTGTGCAGCCTCTTGTCTTTAGTCCAGCGCTACTCAACCCGCGGCCCGCGGACAAACAGACAGACATACATACAGGTAAGTCAATTGTTACAGGTTTAATGCATAGTTTTCTATGCATTTGGGGTTTTTGAGGGGTTTGACCCCCACATTTTTCCGGCCGCGCGCCCAGGATAGGTGTCCCTTATTTCAATCTCTGGGAGTTGGCAACCCTAACCTTGCCATACCTTAGCTTTTGCTGAACTGATGCCACTGGACATACACACAAAATAAACTGGTACAGTGAAAAGAATATGATGTCAAAATGTACATTTTCTTGTGTGTTACAAAATCGAAAAATCCAAAATAGGACCGTTATTTTTATGGCGGCCCCTTGGACTTTTGGTATTTTGCTGAGTGGCCCCTGAGCCATCTTAAGTTGAGTAGCCCTGCTTTAGTCAATCTGGGAACCCATCGCCAAATGAAAAGGAAAAACAGCGCCCTCTGCTGTTTTTTACGCAGAGCAGAATCTGTTCTTGAGAGATTAGTCTTTAGTAAAAATCAGAAATACACTTTCGCTACTCACCCCCCAAAAAATACGGTTTTATATGTTGAAAGCCTACTTTCCTTAGTGGCAACACGCTGAGCCGCCCACCTCACGTCTGAAATACACCTTTTGGCCAGAAAATAAAATATTTCACCTGAAGGAAAACTCTGGTCAATAGAAAAATGATATTGACCAGATCTGTAGAAGGCGCCGTGGAGTAACTACTAAAACATGTTTTCCTTCCGGTGAAATATTTTATTTTCTGGCCAAAAGGTGTATTTTAGACGTGAGGTGGGGGGCTCAGACCTTTGGCTATTTGAAAATAGCTGATCTACTATATATACTAATAGATCTGCTATTTTCAAAGGATATACATATTTGGAAACTTGTGAAATGGGACATTCTGCCTAATGACTACTTTTACTTTTAGTTCTTTAAGTATATTTTGATACCAATACTTTCACTCAAGTACATTTTTAATACTGGTACTTTTATTTGTAACAGAGTATTTCTACATTGTGAATGATATTGGTACTTAAGTACAAAATGTGAGTACTTCTTCCACCACTGATTTTGTATACGTTATAACACTTTTGTATTTGTATTTTGTATATATATATTTTTTTTGTATAAACATCAACCCCTCCCAAATAACGATGATGGATAGGGACGACACAGTGAGAGCGGAACTAACGGGGGACGGTGAATGTTTAGTCCGGGCGTTATTTCAGGTTGCACTCTGTGCCCTTGGTGACTTCCTCCGTAAATAGAGGTGAGAAGAACAACCAGGGTCTTAAGTAAATAAAGTCCAGTTGTGACCACCATGGGCCTGGTACCAGACGAGGCCAAGGTTCTGCCTCCCCCGGGCATCGTGAACAGGACCTCGGTGTGGCTGGGGGTGGTCGGCTGGGCCACGGCGATGCTGCAGAACGCCATCAACCAGAGACCACCGCTCAAGTCAGGTTAGTTTAGCGCGTTAGCATGTTAGCATCCCCGTCCACTACAGCAGTGGTTTTCAACCCTTTTCATATGAAGGTCCATTATTTATTCGGCATTTGAGCCACGGAACCACCGTTTGATGAGATTTAGCCTCTCAGACCCAAAAACTTAGAACATTTTGTCATGTCGTTGGATAGGATTTTGTCCACAGTTCCATGCTGTATTGATTTTGGTATCATAGGAGAGATAACAGGCAAATGTTGATCACAAATAACAATTCTTCGACATTCTCTCATTGTGTAGACTTCTTGTAAATTAAGTAATGCAGATGTTTAGCAATAATTTAACTCTTGAGAGTGTAAAATGAAACCAAATGGTTTAATTTTACACTCTCAAGAGTTATAGATCTATATGGGTCCATTTGGTTACCAACTCTTCCAATCATTTGGCTGGGGACCACCTGGAACCTCCTCAAAGACCACTGGTGGTCCCCAGACCACTGGTTGAGAACCACTGTACTACCAAATGGATAACTCGGCTACCTGCAAGCTATGCTGCTGCATTAGCAAGGAGGATGGCTGTAGAATACAACTCTCGTAGACGTATTTATGATTCTGACGTTTTCAATCTACGAGAGTTGTAGGGTTCACCCCCATGGACACAGGGACTTTCAGCACTATACCCCGTAGACACTCCAAACATGTACAAATTGAAAATAAAGGTGCTTACCCCCCAAGCCCCAAATGTTAACTCTCGCTACGGGGTAGTAGTTTAATGTAATAATCCATATCTTTCAATAAAGAAGTGTTTTAATGCCGTCTTAATGTGCATTATTTGTATATGGTTGTTTGACTATTTGTGTATGCACTATGCACAGCTATTTTCAAATAGGGATTAGGGGATTATGCATTTAATGGCTATTAGTTTTAGTTTGGAATTAGGGTTTTAAAGTTTGGGAGCTTTGTTGTTAGGCTTAGGTTATGCCAGCAGGTTAAGCAAAAAGGGAGAGAGAGGGCACTATTTTTAATGACAAAAAAAGTAAATTTGTATCAGTGGTGATCTATAAGCTCGATGAGAATTGGTCCATCTTGCTATGATAGTAAATAGGCATGTCAGCCCCATTGTGGAAATATATAACTTAATGATGCAGTGTGTAGTGTTTGAATTTTGACTTATATTGTGACGCATGCTTTAAATATCGTCTCTGTCGGATGGAAAACTCACATGTCCAAAACTGTTACTTTTCAGGATTCAACAAGCTCAAAACGCATCGCTTCGCGCCGCGTTTCGAGCTTGTGGATCTGCTACTTTTGATAATTTTGTGTGACGCTGTAGTGTGATCAAGTAATTCATGAAAAAACACAAAGTTAGAATATGGAGATGGAAGGTTTATGTCCGACAGCGACAATACGATATACTACATTCCATTATCATCTGACAATCTGCTTCTGTTTTTACAGGTGCACATCGACAAGTCCTGCTAGTAACGATCGGATGGTTCATTGGCTACCATGTTACAAAATATGAAAATTACACATATGCCAGACTTGACCGGGACATGATCCAGTATATGAAACTTCACCCTGATGACTTTGCAGTGAAAGGTAAGGTTTAAAAAAAAAAAAACTCTTTAAAAACAAAAAGTGGTTAAAGCCTCACTATGTAATTTTTTTTGAATAAATATAATGTAATTTTGTGCAATCTGTATGGTAGAGTATGATAATACAATATTACGTATACAGTTGGGGTGGTTGTATTTTGTCTCCCTGCTCTTCTATTGAGACATCTATGGACACAAGATTCATTTTATCCCCTGAGCAAGCAGGTTAGGCTCTATTAACTCAATGGTAAAAATGTCAGCACTTGCGCAGGGAAAAGGGTTAAATTCCGGGGTAGAAGAAGAAAGTTACATATTGCAGGTTTATTATCCTTTTAAGGAGTTAATTTGGTCATAGTGTATATGAGTGTTCTACATTACAAACGCTGCTACAAAGGGCTCCATATGGACCACTATGTCCATATGTTATGTCTGAACTTGAGCCATTGAAACTAAAACAAATTGAAAATCGAAACCTTTATTTTTTATTTATGTTTATTTGACAGGGACAATACAAAAAAACTATGTATCAAGTTAAAAACATGAAACCGTTGCATTGTATGTGGGGCTTCTAGCCGAGGATAATTTGCGGTTAGGCCTTTCTATACAAATGTCTACCTAGTTAAAAAAGAATCCAATTACAATAAGCACATGCATGAAGCTGTAATCTAAACAAGCACAAAATAAATAACATTCCCAAATTACAGTCATGACGTTAAAGATTTAAAATGTGCATAACATAGTGTTCACAGCTTTGGTTTGATTTCAACCAGTATTGAACCTTTTCATTAAATATTTTTGAAATATGTTTGTTTTTTTATTTCAGTTTCAGGCATTGCACAAGTGTATCCCTTTTACTGACCAAAAGTCATTACAGGGCTGCACGGTGCATGCTTCTCTGCAAGTCCATACATGATGCTGCACATTGTCCATACTCAAATAGTTAACCCATTAAGACCTGAGGCGATTCTTAAAACAAATCTAAATCATAAAAGTTTTATTGGAAAAAAATCTAAAACATATTTTTTCAAGATTTTTCAAAAAATAGCAGATCTACAAGCTCGTAGCGCGGCACTCGGTGCCGCGCTATGAGCTTGTATATCTGCTATTTTTGAATAGCCAAAGAAATCTAAAGTGACACAGATGCGTTCCCGGTCAAAGCACTTGTTTATAGTGGCCACTGGCCAGCCCGGGACAACATGCTGACCTTTGTAGCAATCAGATGTCCCTGTTAAACACAGACGAGCCCTTCTACCTTCAACTGGCTGAAGCAAGTTGGACATCTCTTTGTACCTTTGGTAGCAATATTGTCCAGACTGCTGTAATATTGAGATAAAAGTTACAGCAGACTGGCTAATTTGCTGCCAAGAACATTGTGTCGTTATTTGGCGCTGCTCACAGTCCAACATTTAATGTCACGGCGTGCACATGGAGCAATCAGAAATGATATTCTGGCCAAAAAAAAAGTGTATTGTGTAATCAAATTCGCTTCTCTTCATTTTCATCTCCAGAAAAGAAGACATTTGCAGAGATTGTGGAGCCTTTCAATCCCATCCGCTAAGCGTTGGTGGCTGGCATAAGGACCATCTGTCTGCTGCTGTGTCACTTTTGTGAAGGCTTTGTCACGTATTGTTTGAAACTGTCATGTACATAATAAATACTTTTACCCAAAGTCGTATTGTGCCCGTTGTTGTCACTGATGATCATCATTTTAAACTGTATATTTGTTAGTGGACACAAAGATTTGCCAGGTCAGTGAAATACAGGGTTCCTATTTAAGTGTGGAATTTGATTTGAGTAATATCCAGGTCTGGATAAGAATGGAAAAAGTAAGCATATGGGGAAAATATTTGTTTCCAGACTATTCCCCCTAATCTCTTCATGCATACAGGCCATGTTTTTCATGGCGTTTGGGGCAGGCAGACAGTGCAGCCAAAATGTTCACCACTCTGTGTGTGAGAGCAAGGGCCAGAGAGAGCCTGGTGTTGCTGAAGGCAGTGATGTGTGACTGAACACGCACTCCTACACAGAGGTGCTACCTGTACGTCACAGCCTGAAGAAAATGTGGCAATATGTTTTAATTGCATGCAGTATACAGGACATAGCATCACAAAGAAGCAAACATTCTTCTGCATAAGGAACCCATATCTTTATGGCTGTGTTCCTTGTTGCTTCCATGGACACTGAATAAACAAGGCTGCACACATGCAGTGAAAATTAAATTAACTTGTTTCAACAAATGTTCTGTTTATAAAAGAGTCAAGACTAAATATGGGGGGAACAAACAAATGGTTTTAGGGGAAAATACATTCTGTAAAAGTTGGTCGTTCATTCTTGGATGTGTGAATGGCCCAGTTTAGCAGTAGTTGGTGATGTAATAATTACCTATGGCCCATTTTTGGGGACTAACACAATAGGGAGTGCAGCTGGAGGAATATAACTGACCCCTAAATCAAAATGTTTACGTAATTTTATGATTCAAATTCAAATATGGTGTGCTGCATTCAGGATGATGAATTTGGTATTATTAGCTAAATATATCACTCAACGTTATTGTCCCAGCACAATTACAGGAGGTGAAATGTATGCAGGCTTTCATGTTTGCAGTTTAAAAGAGATTAAAAGATAATGAATTAGAAGTGAAAGAAGGGAGAATAAAATTAAGCATTAAAAAGCGTGAAAATGGCATGTTAATCAGTATCATGTAGATTAGAGGAAGTCCTAAATCATTGTATTTTGCATTGAGTAAAGTGTTGTTGTTTTTTTAAGGGTCAGTCTGGGTCATGAGTGTGGGTTTATGGGTTTATGAGTGTGATAAGCGGTTGCCATCTATGATAAAAAACTGCAATTGAGTCTCTTAGAGATTACTTTACAATTTGCAATTTAGGCATTTAGCAGACGCTCTTAATCCAGAGCGATTTACAGTAAGCAAGTTAAACATAAGGTAATGCATCAAATGCATAGAAATGGTCATCTAGGATTGTAGGTAAACTAAGAACCTATCATTAGACGACAGAAATAACATCAAGTCCTTGAGCCAGGATGTTGTGAGGGTAGGCTTGGACTTTTTCAGTGAAGGAGAATACGTCTACGGGCTATGAGTGAGGCGAAAGCTACAACGTCTAAGTCCTTCTTTGAGAAACTAGAAGGTGTGTACAGGGTAAACAGGGTAAAGTTGATATTTAGGGCTTTGCCTAGCGTGTCGAAAAAGTAACACCAGAACTCAGCCAGCTTTTCCCTGGAAAAAAGGCTGCTAATAGTCTGGCTTTTGTAAAATGAACCCTGTGTAATACATTGAACTGTATAGCGAGCACATGAAGATGTATTATTATTGACCCTTAGGACCGCCTCTTCCCACTGTTCTTCTGCCAAGTCAAACTCAAGCTCTGCTTCTCATTTACCTCTAACCCCTGCAAGAGAGAACACGTACAGAGATGACATAAGGTCATATAGGATCGAGATCCTGCCCTGTGCAGAGTAAAGTGCAAGTTCGTAGCTTAAGATAAGTCCAAATCACATTGTATGTTTGTATTCAGCATAGTGCAAGTCGATGAAGCACAGACAAGCTTAGGTTAGGTTTTGTTCAACAGACTCTAGATATCACGCAGAAATTATTTTTTCTAAAGAGTTGTGCAAATCCTGTCTGCCTGTCTGTACTGTGTATTAGCAGTGGTACATTTACTCAAGTACTGTACTTAAGTACAATTTTGAGGTACTTTTACTTTACTGGAGTATTTCCAATTTTCCATACTTCTACTTCTACTCCACATCTCAGAGGCAAATATTGTACTTTTACTGCACTGCAATTATTTGAAAGCTTTAGTTACTAATTACTTTGCAGATATTAATTATTATATCATAACACACACATTAACCACTTTAGCCCTATTTTATACATAGGCCATTTGAAAATAGCCGATCTACAAGCTCACAACGTGTCGTTGTGAGCTTGTAGATCTGCTATTTTCAAACATTTTAGTACGTTTACTTTTGGTACTTTAAGTATATTGTGATACCAATACTTTTGTACCTTTACTCAAGTACATTTTTAATTCTGGACTTTTACTTGTAACAGAGTACTTCTACATTGCAGTATTGATACTTTTACTTAAGTAAAGGTACAAAAGTATTGGTATCACAATATACTTAAAGGTGCTGTAAGTGTATTATTTTAGGTAATTTTAGGTGTTAAACGTTAAAATATTCTATATATTAATCATGCTACAGAGTGTTCTGTTCACTAACAGGGGGTCTCACCTGGTTCTCCAGCTCTTAGTAAGGCAGTAAATAGCATTTTAGGGGTCAGATACCAGAGTTTCCATTCAAATCATGTGAGAGAACTCATGCAGGATACAAGAGAGAGTACGTCCATTTATCAACATCAATTTGTATAGTGTTCCAGCTCCAGTTTTGTGTGCTCATTTATTTGTTTCATCACTTCCAATTTCACATTTATCTTGTATCCTGCATGAGTTCTCTCACCTGATTTGATGAAATTGGTATCCTGACCCTAAAATGTATTTATGTTTACTAAAGAGCTGGAGAAACAGGGAGACCCCTGTTAGTGAACAAACACTCTGTAGCAATGATTAATATTAGAATATTTAACAGTTTAACACCTAAAAACTAAAATAAATCACTTACTGCACCTAACATTGCACCTCATAAGTAATTAGAAATGGGTTTGGGCCCTGTTCTCCTCAAAAATAGTGCCCAGTCCTCCCAAAAACCCAGGACAAGTTCTCCCCTCCAAAAGTGTCTACATGAGCATCCCTTCTGTTACTATAGGGGTTGAGCTATTTACAGGAAAATTGACATGATAAAAACTTGGAAAAGACCTGGATTTAGTGTTAATCAAGATTCAGGATTCAAGATGTATATGTTTGAGCTACATCTACAATATTCTTATTTGGCAACATAATAAAAATAGCCTAGTGAAAATGTTAACTTTCGAGTCTGGTAAAGCTGGAACCCTGGATGAACAGCTTCCCCACATAAATATAAATAGCTGCCTCATCATAGTAATGTACAAAAATTGCATCACTGCCTTAAATGTTCATTCAATTATTGCAATTAACAGCCAGAAATGTAGTCACTGCACTTTTATTCAACAAAGAGAGACATCACTGAGAGTGTTATACATTTTGTAATGTCAAACTTGGGCTTTCCTTAATGTCCACGCACACAGCACATCAGTTCTGAAAAGCAGCGTCCTACTGAGCTCCTCCAATAATGTCCATGTATTTGTTAGTGACGCCGTGAGTCTTCTGGGTGAGGGTGTTCATCACAGAGAACAGTCCTCGTAGGTGGAACTGGAACATGGCTTCGGGGTCCGTCTTCATCAGCAGTGGCTCCAGGCTCTTGTTCAGATCGCTCGTGATCTTGCTGCGGTGGCCCTCCTGGGCCACCATGCCGCACTCCATCGTGGTCTTGATGGCCTTCAGCATCAGGTAGTTGGCGTACAGGTCTTTGGAGGACTCGTCGGCTGCCTGGCTGTCCCACGCATCGTCAGGGGACACGTCACGCAGGAGGCTCGGGAGGAGGATGGTCTGCTCCATGTCCTGGACGGCGTCATTGTATCTGCTCAGCGCCAGGAACAGGCTGAGGCTGCTTCTGTTGAAGTCGGCTGACTGCATGGTTTCTGGTTGGACTTGGCTTGGCTTGGCTGTGATGATGTGGTGGCGTGGGTGGCCGCTGGAATGCTGAGTGCAGTGCAAAGCTTCAGTGAGAGGAGCCGGTGTATTTATACGATGAGCCAGGGATAGGCTGATCATTTCTCTTGCGTAACTGCTGCGGCCTGATCTATTTGGTAACATGCCGGGTGCTATGTAGAGTCAAGTTCTTATCTTTATTTGATTTTCACAACCAGTCATTTCACTCTCAGTGGGTGACAGACTATGTCTGAAAGTCCACCAAACCTTGTGCGGTTGGATCATTAACCTTATGTACAAAACATTTACAGTATAGGCCTAAATGAATGGGGTGATTTGGGGTGCAGGTGCATGCAGGCATTATTGATTTGCTGTAGTTTTAAATGAGAGATCAAATAATGTGATCCCAATTGGAGAGAGAGCCCAAGCCAAGGCCAACTTTGTTTGAAATGGCAGCCTATCTCACAGACATTTGCTCTTACTTCTTATCTTGTCTGTGGACAGATAATCATGAAAAGCGAACGTGACAGAGTCTGTTTGTTTGGGTCATGGGGTCCCCTTAATACAGTTGCGTCTAATGTGTGTGTGTGTGTGTGTGTGTGTGTGTGTGTGTGTGTGTGTGTGTGTGTGTGTGTGTGTGTGTGTGTGTGTGTGTGTGTGTGTGTGTGTGTGTGTGTGTGTGTGTGTGTGTATCATGGTTAGTATCATGTCAGTATCATGGTCAGTATCATGCACAGCACTGGACCAGTCTGAAGCTACAGGGAAAACTGGCTTTTATTCCTTTTGCAAATCACTCACTGTCCCATTCTGTCATCTCAAATAACACTATTGGTGAGGACATTCTAATCTTCACCATTAAAGCACGTCTACAAGTGCTGCCGACCAAGTTTAACTTGGCAACCTGGTATCCATCAGAACATGACCCACACTGTATATCTACACCCAGTATCACATGGCAAAGGAGACAGTCGCACACATCTTAAATGGCTGCAGCCACTATAAAGGACTGTACATTGCCAGACATGATCGTCTGGTGGATCTGGTCTCAGACAGAATCAGAGAAGTACAGGAAAGGACAACAAAAATGTATAAACACAGCACTGTAAAACTAGACTGGTTTGATCACAATGACACACATGTCAATTCACTGCAAGATCCAAATACCCCAGATATTGTGTTCATTAATGAAATGAGAAAAAAACGTTACTATCTTCGAAATAGGCTGCCCATTTGATTTGTATATATGGACATTTGTTTTACATCCAAACGTATGAAATGTCAGCCTTTGGTGGAACGTATTATGGCCTTGGGATATAACTGTCAACTTATTGTCCTTGTGTTTGGGAGTCTGGGCACAAACTTGTGCTCTGCGGCATGCAATTAGGAGGATTGCAAAAGACAAATGCAAAAAAGTTGGCTAAATACTGTTCTGTCTCAGCTATTATGGGCAGTCCGTCTATCTGGAGAAGGCGATGTTTCATTTACCCTTGAGTGGCAAAAAAACATCAAAGAAAAAACACAACTGTTGAATTTCTGTATATAGTATGTCATCAATTCGTTATCTTTTTTCCTCTGTGTGTTAAGCATGTGCAGCAGTTTTATCTGGTTTGCCCGTATAATGTAACCTTCTTCTGATCAATGTTTGGATCTATCATGTATTGCGCTTTTTGTGCAGATCCAAATAAAATAATTCAAAAGTATCATGTCAGTAACATCACTAACATGGTCAGTATTCAGTATCATGTCAGTACGTGTGTGTGTGTGTGTGTGTGTGTGTGTGTGTGTGTGTGTGTGTGTGTGTGTGTGTGTGTGTGTGTGTGTGTGTGTGTGTGTGTGTGTGTGTGTGTGTGTGTGTGTGTGTGTGTGTGTGAGAGAGAGACAGACAGACAGACAGACAGACAGACAGACAGACAGACAGACAGACAGACAGACAGACAGACAGACAGACAGACAGACAGACAGAGGGGGGTGATACCGTGATAGGGAAAGACAGATGACCTAAAATGACTGACCCGTATTGCGTATTGTGGTATGACATTGGCAAGCTCTACGCTTTTTATTGCGTTAACTGCTTCTGCATATAATGTGCCAATCCCTCTAAGCTGACACCACACTTTCAAATGTGGTTTTACTTCAGTGCAGAATCTGTTCTTGAGAGATTATGCAGATCATAATCTGTGTACGCCTACTGTATGTGAACTTGTGGCTGCTACAAATTCTTGGTGCACCATGCCATGACTGTCCCCGATGCACAGAGGCCTCCTGCTTTAAACATGTTAAAGGCTATTTCTAACAGTTTATACAGTGTCTTGAAATTAGGAATTATTGGATTGATTATTTATTCCGTTGTTTGTTTTATTTAGAGTCTTAAGATGCTTTTGTTGAGTGGATGAATTGCTTTTCACTGATGTCGATGCATTTCAGTGTATGTCTGCCATGTGGGCAATAAAACTAGGCTAAACAACCTGAACCTAAACCCTTGAATACATCTGAAAATGACTCACTCTCAAGTGTCCTTTAATTATTATACTCACAAGAGGGCGCCCTTGAGTCAGTCACCATGAACTACCATGTATCTGAGCCTACAGTCTATGATCTGAACCTAACCTACCCTTCCACTGCATTAGATAACAATCTGTGTTTTAATGCATCGCAAAACAACATTGATGTGTATTGTCTGCAGTTTGCTGCTATTTTGTACATAGTTTGGTTTATGAAATGAATTAATCAATTAAATGAATACATTAATAAATGAATGACTAAATGAATAGACACATAAATAAGATGTGATCAAATAGGACTACATCTATTTTGTCCATTTAGCTGAGACACTCTCCCAGAGAAACTTACATTACTTTGCAGGTTGGACATCACTTTCACTAGATAAATGACCATGCAGATCTACCCAAAACAAACAGATATGTGCTGGTTAAATATTCAACGTGCATTTCGGTTTATGCCTGCAAACAACTTCCTGCAGAGTACCATTTACAAGTAAACAGTAATGTAATGACTACCTTTAGACAATAATGTGACCTATTCTACGTTGGGTAAATAAACCATGCATGGAAGCATGTTTTTTATTAAGTAGATTTTAATGATTGTTAAGGCAACATGTCAATGTGTTTTGACAAAAGTCCATCCATCCATCTTCATCCACTTATCAGGAGTCGGGTCGCGGGGGTAAGAGTTTCAGCAGAGAGTTCCATAGTTCCCTTTCCCGGGCCACATTAGCTACATCACCCTGGGGATCCCAAGGTGTTCCAAGGCCAGCGTGGAGATACAATCCCCAGATCTGGTTCTTGGTCTGCCCCTGGGCCTCCTCACAATGGGACATGCCCCGAGGACCTGCCTAGGGAGACACCCAGGTAGCATCTAGATGCCCAAACCACCTTAAACTGGCTCCTTTCCACGTAAAGTACTCTACTCCAAGTCTCTCTCGGGTGAGCGAAGGGAGATGCCAGCCACCCACCTGAGAAAACTCATGTCAGCCGCTTGCTTGTATCCACAATCTTGTTTTTTTTCGGTCATGACCCATACTCTTCATGACTATAGGTGAGGGTATAGGAACGAAGATTGCCCGGTATATCGAGAGCTTTGCTCTCTTTTCGATGCGGTACAGCGAACACAATACTGCTCCTGCTGCTCCGATTCTATGATTCCAATTCGATTTGAACAAAAGTCAACCCTTTCAAACATTTTACATGTTAAAACACAAACACAATAGTTATTCAATTTCAGTTACCAGATACATTTTGGGTTCACATCAACACATTTCACAAGACAATAAAGGACAAAACAAAACAATGCCAAATGATTTAGCTATGTAAGCATTTCTAATTGTGTGCCATGATTTTGTAACAGAATGACTCTTCCATCTAAATTGGAGAAGGGGTACTGATTACATTTAGATATAGACGTTTATGTGTAAATATTTTACTGTAGGTACATAATATCTGTAATATTTGAATATCTGACAGTTTTTACTTGTTCTTTCTCTCTATCTCTATTCTTTCCTGAAAACTACAAATGATAGGAGCTTGTACGAAAGATAAGTTCACCCACTCCTGTAAACCTATGGCTATGATGTGACAATAAAGTTGAAGTTAATTGAGCTGAGTTGAAGTTTATACAAAATTTGGATATTTAGATATGAACACCAAAACTAATCATAAATACAGTATGTCCCGGGCATTTAATTTAATAATGAAGGATTGCACTCTTCTCATAACTGCAGTTCTGCAATACAGGAACCCCTTATAGCACTTAGTGCTGATAAGTACACAATCAAATCACTCAAAGTAATTATTGTGACCCAATAGGCAACATTTTCCCACTTTGATAGTACTTTGTGTCATCTGCGGATAGTACTGTACTGTACTTAATGGGAACTGGAAAGCAGAGCACCAACGGAAAGGAGGGAGTTTTCGATTTCTCTCCGGTGACCATGGTGACGCGCCGAGAGGCGGTGACCATGGTGACGCGCCGAGAGGCGGTGACCATGGTAACACGCAGAGAGGTGGTGACCATGGTAACACGCAGAGAGGCGGTGACCATGGTGACGTGCCGAGAGGCGGTCACAATGGTGACTCGCCAGAGTGCAAGTGCAAGGTTCCCTTCCCCTGATTAATTTGGCACGCCCAAACAAGATACAGGACCGGCTCAGCACTTCTGATGCTAAGACTCGACGGCTTTGGGCCTTGCCTTTTGCCCTAGGACGATGATTTCAAGGACTTTGGTGAGATCCATCATTTGGCCCAACATTTCCATGAGGTCAGGATGGTCCTTTGCACCGCTAATAAACTCCTCCAGCGTAAGCTCACCTGAGGGAAACAAACAAAAAGACAAACATCTGCAAAGAGCAACAAGGCAACCAAGACGTGTGCATATAGTTGAGCAGCATTTGGCATTTACATTTTTAGTTTTTTTTCCACAAATCAGTATAAATGTGCCAGTTACAGTAGCTAATAATGTTACATTTTCATTTGTAGGCTACATCCTGGCTGGGCAGGTTATTAAAGTTGGTGGCAGTATTATCATTACCTATTAATGTGCAACACAATACAATACAGTACATCTATCTGAATCTAACTGTTAGGTATAATAATGGCGTGGCTTCCATGTGGATCTTGGTCAGTACTATGTCATCAGTGCTACTGTATGTCATCAGTCATCCTTCCATACAGTCAGTGGTGGAAAGTAACTAAGTACATTTACTTAAGTACTGTACTTAAGTACAATTTTGAGGTATTTGTACTTTACTTGAGTATTTCCAATTTCCATTACTTTTACTCCACTACATCTCAGAGGCAAATATTGTACTTTTACTCCACTACATTTACTTGAAAACTTTAGTTACTAACTTTTCAGATGTAAATAATGATATAATGAAACATACATTAACCACTTTAGCCCTATTTTATACCTAGGCTATTTGAAAATAGCAGATCTACAAGCTCACAACGCGTCGCAGCGCGACGCGTTGTGAGCTTGTAGATCGGCTATTTTCAAATATTTAGTACTTTTACTTTTGATACTTTAAGTACATTTTGATGCCAATACTTTTGTACTTTTACTCAAGTACATTTTTTATTCTGGACTTTTACTTGTAACAGAGTATTTTTATATTGCAGTATTGGTACTTTTACTTAAGTAAAGAATTTGAGTACTTTTTCCACCACTGCATACAGTATATGGGCAATCTGACCACCTTTGACTTCCATTATGAAATCAAAGTAAAATGTAAAATACTAGAGGTTCGGGCCGCTGTGCGGCCCTCCCGTCTAGCCTCTGCGCGGGGCTTCCGTCTAGTAGCCTGGGCCGCACATCGGAGACAGAGATAGCAGAGCGTGTTGACGTTCATTGCAACACAGGTGTTTGTGTCGACACGCAAATCGAAAAGCGAAACCTAACTGCAACATGCAAACCGAAAGCGAAGCGAGACCTAACTTGTTGGAGACCCAGACAGACAAACAGCTTGGAGAGGCAGACACACAAACAGCCACGCATGCGCGCGACTCTCTATTGTATATTAGGATATATATACACCCAATATGTGAAAGAGCTGATCAGTCCAGCGTTTTTTTGGGATAATTTCGCACGCACGCAAACACGCACGCACAAAGTTCTACCTCCTGTCGTCCATCACATCATGTACTGTAGTGTTAAAGTCTGAGGGCATGGGGTCGGGGTCTCAACGTCGGGTCTGGGGAGTCGGAGTGGGGACCAGCAGGGGTGCAAATGGACCCCTGCTGTAGTTAAATGAACACAGTATAGATTGGGGTCCCAGAGATTAAAACATGGGGGTCCGTGGCTTAATGCATGACAAACTGGGGGTCCTTGAAATAAAAAAATCACACCCTGTGTGAAGTGGGCGGTGTCTTCCTAGCTAACCACAATACTGAATGGAGTCAAAAGATAAATACAAAAGATAAATACATTTATTGAAACACTCTTTATGATGGACGAAACCATAACTTGAAAAAAACCAATTTTTGGTTTTTTTCAAGTTATGGTTTCTTATATAGGGCTATGCACATGTGTCATGTGACACTGGCCAATCACAGTCCTGAATAGACTGTGATTGGCCAATCACAGCGCAGGATAATTGTACAAATTTCCTGGGCCCAGATCACAGCGCAGGAAAATGTACATTTTTCCAAATCTCACTTATAGGGGCGGTTTCACCGCCCAAAAAGTTGAGAATCGCTTAACTAAAATATCGTCTCTGTCGGGTGGAAACCCCATATGTCCAAAACTGTTACTTTTCGGGATACAAATAATAGAAATTGCAAAAATAGCAGATCTACAAGCTTTCAAGCTTGCAGATCAAGTAGGGCATTAATTTACGAAAAAACACAAAAACTTTAAATATGGAGATGAGAGGTTTCTGCGGGTTAAGACCCAGTATAAGGGTCCATTTGGACCGCTGGTGGTCCCTGGACCTGATGTCGAGAACCAGTGTCTTAGGGTTGTCCTTACCTTCGTTATTGATATCGACCTTTTCATAGACCAGAGTCACTATCTCCTCGGTCGGCGGCTCATAACACCTGGTGATGTCCTGAATAGCCTGGTGACAGCAGATCGGTGCACAAAGATTATTTTGAGTTAAATCTGGGTGCACACAGTGAAATCCTGAGTGTTAATTTAACACTAGGAGTGTATACATGGAACCAAACTGACCCGTATATGGGTTCATTTCAAGGTTCAAGGTTTTCTTATTGTTTTATCTGTAAAAATCTGTACGGTAAGTAAAATTCTTATGTTATGGTTCCTCAGACATTGTAGCAGCAATGATAGCAATGATAACAGTAGACATATACAACAAGTAAAATAGCAAAATAAATAAATACAATGAAATAAATAAAAATAAAAAAATACACCAAAATACAGCGAGAGAGCAAAGTGTTTCTGCAGGTAAACACCACCACACACCACTGATGGCTGCTGGAGTGCTGGTATAAAGGCAAATGGATGGGTAAAGATGTATTTGTGTTGTTATGTAAACACAGGGCAGAGTATACTGTACATGCTATGCCTTAAACACTGGATTATACAGTGACATTTGAACACATTTCTTATGTCAAATAGTAACCTGGAGTGCAGCTGAAAATCCATCATAAATGACTTTCAACTGCAGGAGGCCCGTGGCGTGTCAAGATTCATGTAATCTGGGACTCATTTAGACCTCTGACCCCAGGTCATGTAGGAAACTAGCAGCCCACGGTGACCCTGTGTGTAATTGACTTACATGGTGTTTGCATACTTAACACTGAATAAGACAGGCAAGGTTTACAACTACAGTACTGATCTGTACCAGTAACACACAAATAAGGCCAATTACAGAATGACACTTTTGCTTTCACAAAAATCTTAGCAGAGATAAATACAATCCTGCTTGGTTAAAGGGGGTGGAAGTGATTTATTTGTTAATTGTATTGTTCTTTAGTACATTTTAACTGTTAAATAGCTCCATATTCCCATAGTAATCATTGCTATGTGTTCATTGAGTAACAGGGGTCTCCCTATGTCTCTGGCTCTTAAGTAAACAGAAAATCCATTTTCAGGTGGGTCACCAAATTCACCCAATCAGGAGAGAGAACTCATACAGGATACAGGATAAACAAGTGAAATTGGAAGAGACTAAACAAAACAAAAACAAAAAAATGGAAGTAACACAATCTCCCCTCATTGGATGAAATCAGTATCCTGTATAGTATATTTTCCATGAATAAGTGAAAGGGGCCTAATAGACTGTTATCATATTGAAAGTTAAACTCATAGAGAGGGTGGGATTATAAAGATGGGATCTGAGTACATTTTAAAAGTGTGTTGCATCTGAATCATGAATTTTCACTTTTTCTTTTTAAGGTAACACCTGCTCCTGGTTGTTTGAAATGTTTTGGAATTTATCTGTGATTTACCTCAAATCAAACACTTATAGGTAGGGTAATTGTTTTGTTTTTTTGTTAAAAGGTAGTAATCTTCAAATCAGAGAGTTTGTTCAGAAGGAGTCTCCCCGTCTCTCCAACAGAAAATACATTTTCAGGTGGGTTGCCAACTTCTGCAAATCAGGAGAGAGTACCCATTATAAGCTTCAATTGTATAGTGTTCCAGTTTCAATTGTGTCTGCTCCGGCTGTGTGAGTTCTCTCTCCTGATTGGATAACATTAGTAGTACAGTATGTATCCCAACCTGAAAATGCATTTTCTGTTCACTAAAGAGCTGGAGAGACAAGGAGACATCTGTTACTGAACAAACACTCTAGAGTCTATAGCAATGAGTAGGCTACTATCAGAATATTGAGCTATTTAACACTTGTCTTAATAAAAAAATATCACTTATCCTATCTTTAAGTTGTTTTTGTTGGTGTTTTTATTGTCCCTGAGGCTGTTAGGCCTCTGGGACACAATGACACAGTATGATACAGTATACTACTGGGCGGGCCAGGGGGACCTCTTTTAACCGGAGTGAATGAGGCTACAGTAGAAGTTGTTAGATTAGATAAGCAAATACATGTCATGCTTAGTTCATGGCAATAAACCCTTTTTTGGAACATTCCAGGTCTAAGCTTTGCAATTCAGGTCATACTGAGAAGAGGCTCATAAAACGTGTCCCCAGATGAAGGATGATCTTATAATGCAGTATTTACTGTTAAATTAAAACCCCAATGGTGTAAAGTAACTAAGTACATTTACTCTAAGTACTACTAAGTGCAATGTTGAGGTATTCTTTTTTACTTTACTGGAGTATTTCCAATTTTCAATACTTTTACTTCTACTGCACTACATCTCATGGAGGCAAATATTGTTGTGAGCTTGTAGATCTGCTACTTTCAAGGGATTTTGTATACGTTTTGTACATTTCAAAACTTGTGAAATGGGACCTTCTGCATAATGAGTACTTTAAGTACATTTTGATGCCAATACTTTCGTACTTTTCTCAAGTAAATTTTGAATACTGGATTCTACAATAGGGTATTGATACTTTTACTTAAGTAAAAACCCCTACCTTAAATATGGTGTCCATTTCATCCTTGTCGATTTTTCCATTCCCATCTTGATCAAACAACTTGAAGTACCACTTGAGTTTCTGGTTAATTTCTCCTTTGAGCATCAGACTTACTGCTGCTATGTATTCCACAAAGTCAATGTATCCATCCTTTTAGAGAGAGAGAGAGAGAGAGAGAGAGAGAGAGAGAGAGAGAGAGAGAGAGAGAGAGAGAGAGAGAGAGAGAGAGAGAGAGAGAGAGAGAGAGAGAAAGATCATGTACAATCGCAGGATCATTGTCTGTATCTGAACACACTATGACTGATTTTACTTTACCATAGGTTTGGTTGTAATCAGTGGTGGAAAGTAACTTAGTACATTTACTCAAGTACAGTACTTTATTTTAAGGTATTTTTTACTTTACTGGAGTATTTCCAATTTTCAGTATACTTTTACTTCTACTCCACTACATCTCAAAGTCAAATATTGTACTTTTTACTCCACTACAATTATTTGACAACTTTAGTTACTAGTTACATTGTAGATTTAGATTATTATTATAAAATGTACATTTCTCCATTAACCACTTCAGCCCTAAATACATTTCGGCCATTTGAAAATAGCAGATCTACAAGCTCACTTGCTGTGAGCTTGTAGATCTGCTATTTTCAAAAGATTGTTATACATTTGAAAACTTGTGAAATGGGACATTCTGCATAATGAGTACTTTCTACTTGTGATTTTATTACCAATAATTTTGTACTTTTACTTATTTCTACATTGCAGTATTGAAACTTTTCCTTAAGTACAAAATTTGAGTACTTTTTCCGCCACTGGTTTTAATGCTTTCTTTGTGCATTAAATTATTTAAATAAATTAAATCTGACCCTGGTGGCCTTTCATGGTAGTAACATATCTATGGCCAGTTGTAATATGAGATTAGAAAAGTTACATGCAAAGTATTACTGTAAGCTTGACATGTGTTATTTAGAGTTTTGCAACTCAGATTAGCAGAAGAGTTCAAAGGGTCACAGACAGTTGATCAAAACAGACTTGGATTTGATGCGAGACTTCCAGCATAGAGATGTACATTAACCACATCAAATATAGATCTGCTATTTCCGCAGAATGTTTTCTTCTTTTCTCCATAGGTTTGGCTCTTATCACCTATTACTGTATGACGTGCCCATCATATGGATCCATAGGGTTTATGTGGTTAACTTAACTCTAGTCCCTTTTCAAGTGTACAATTTTGTAATTGTAGTTAGTCCACTTGCTAACTTGTTGTAAGCCGTTCTGGATAAAAGCATCGGCTGAATGTTTAACATGTAATATATTGTGCCGGTGTTATGCCGAGATTTGACTCCCTGTTGGAATTCAACTCCCCCTCATGTGGCAGATCTAGCGTGCACGGTGCACCATATGTGGTTAGAGAGACTGTTTCTTCCACTGGAGTGTCAGGACCTACTGCAGGTGCTGAGGAGTGTAGCAGGGGTAGGCTGCATAGAGATCAGCAGGCAATATCCAATCTATACCTTTGTTTTGTCAATGTCATTGACAGTGCTGGAAAGTAACTAAGTACATGTATGTATGTGGTGGAAAAGGTACTCAATTTTTTTACTTAAAGTAATACTAGGTACATTTTTCAACAAAATTAAAGTTAAATTGTATATTTTTTGGCCGAAAGCCTTTTATTTATATATTTTCTATTGAACGGTGGCTCGGTGAGCCTTTCCCGCAAAAATGACGTCATCTGGCCGGAAAACGGAGGCGGAAATGCACCGGTTTCCTGTTTGGCCAGGAACTACCGCACCGGTTTCCTGTTTGGCCAGGAACTACCGCGCTAATAACACAAAGGAAACTCACACTGATTTTAAGAGATTGTATGATTTGAAGGTTGAAAAACAACAAAAAAAGTTAACAAGGTAACTAAAGCTCCACTGGCTAAGAGAAACGATCCACAGATCGTATAAAACAATTAAAAGAACGCTTTTTGAAACGCTTCCGTCTTCCGGTGAAAACAAATGGAATTCTGGGTAACAGAGGAATAAACAAACGGCCTGCAGTGACGGTAATGACCTGCTAAAAATCGTTATTTGTGGACCTTAAGTAAAAGTATCAATACTGCAATGTAGAAATACTCTGTTACAAGTCTGGAATTCTACATTTACTTGAGTAAAAGTACAAAAGTATTGGCATCAAAGTATGTCAATACTTATAGTACCAAAAGTGAAAGTACTCATTATGCAGAATGTCCCATTTCAAGTTTACAAAACGTATAATTTTTTATTTATTTTTTTGTAGAACGGCTATTTTCAAATAGCCGAAATATATATAGAGCTTAAGTGGTTAATGTATATTTTGTAATAAAAATGTAAATCTAAAAAGTAACTAGTAACTAAAGTTTTCAAATGATTGTAGTGAAGTAAAAGTACAATATTTTCCTCAGAGATGTAGGGGAGTAGAAGTAAAAGTATTGAAAATTGGAAATACTCCACTAAAGTAAAAAAAATACCTCAAAATTGTAAAGGTAGGGTAAGTGATATGTTTTGGTGTTTTTAATTTTTTTTGTTAAAAAGGTTAAAGTACTATATTCCGATAGTAATCATTGCTACAGAGCGTGTGTTCGGTCACAGGTGTCTTTAGTAAACAGAATATGTTACATTTTCAGGTAGGTGACAACATTTAAGCCAATCAGGAGAGAGCACTGAAAATGCATTTTCTGTTTAATAAAGAGCTGGAGACACATGGGAGACTCCTTTTACTGAACACTCTATAGCAATGAGTAGTATCAGAATATAGAGCTATTTAACATTTATTTTAACAAAAGTAAATCACTTACCCTACCTTTAATTAAATACTTAGTACTTAGTTACTTTACACCACTGATGGTCGTGCCAACGTACGGCAAGAAGTGAAAGGCGGTTGTTTGTGTCGTCCTACCCCGTCCATGTCAAAGGTGAGGAAGATCTGGTCCACATAGCCGGCGGCCTCCGCTGTCATCCCGTTCATCTGCAGCATCATCTTGAGCTCAAACAGAGTGATGAGGCCCGAGGGAGACTCCTTCATGAACTTATTGTACCAGTGATGCATGTCCTGCTCCAGAACGTCGTCCAGGCTAGAGCCATGGGCACCCATCGTTATTCCTCCACAGGCGAGATGCCTCCGCAAAAAAAAGGCTTCGGGGGAAGAAGGGGGAGAAATGAATAAAGCGCTCCAGGAGTGTGCAAAGCGCTGGCGGGAGACGGCGGGGGTCAAGTGGCCTGCAGCTCTGACACTGGTGCACAGTCTGGGTCACACACCGACACGACTGGCAATCTCTCAGTCCCTCGATGGTCAAAAGCAGAGATAACCCTTTAATGGGATAAGTGGCAGCTAGGGCTTCCAAGAACACCTCAGGATATCTCTGGAATACTGGGAAGGGAGGTGTACACTGGGGCGGTGACACTTATGTCTCCTTTAAATGACATGTTCACTTCTTACTACTATATCAACAAGCAAGAAAATAAGACAAGAAAAAAGAGAGGTGTTTGAGTGCATGTGTGTGAGCGTGATCGTGTGCACGCTGGGGGCATGAACTCTAGCTGGTTGAGGTCAAGATGAGAAGCACTGCTTCTAATCCCTGGCTTACTATCTTCACTTAAGTCTGCTGTATGTTCCGCTGATTTCCTTTTCTGAGTAATGTATAAATGTATTCCTCTTCGATCATTCTTCCAACCACTGCCAAAGTAGCCTACTTGACTGTGAGAAGGGGAGTCCCTCAGCAGAGGTGGTTGAGTCTAGGACCACCTCCCATAATTGACTTAACCTCTCTGCCATACTGTAAGGAGACACTGACACTGACAGGACTTAAGGATATTTCTGACCGCATGCACAAGTAGGCTACAGTGACATGAACAAAGAAGCCAATTACATTTTAGATTTTTTTACAAAACTTACATAGCAGAGATACGTTTAATCATATTAGTTTCATGTGTGAAAGAACTGCACTCGAGGGCAGTGGTTCTAAAAGGTCCAGGGACCCCCAGCAGTCCTTGAGGGGATTCCAGGGGGTCCCCAGATAAATGATTGATACTTAATCATGTCTATTTTGATTAGTTTCAGCTGTTATCTCTATACCTACTGTATAATGCACAGCAAAAGAATTCTGGACCAAATTATATATTGGACCAAGTCATGTCTGACAATAAAATATTCGTAGACTGGAGTCCCAGAGATAACAATGGGGGTCTGTGGCATAATCTATTTCAAATTGGGGGTCCTTTAAATAAAAAAAAGGTTGATAATCACTGATCCAATGTTTTTTTGTATTTAAAATACAGAAAATACAAGAACTGAAAGTATCTTGATACAAATTACATCTAATGTTTTCCGTCCATCTCTGCCGATGATAACACACACATCGGCCAGATGGTCATATTAGAGAAAATACATGATGTAGGGTAGCTCTGAAGGTTGTTTTTACATGGGGTGCAAACTGAACGCGGTCTCACTTTCTACTGCAAAGACAAATACAAATCTAAGAATGCGTCTGTCAGTGTTTGCTAGACAATTTGTCAAAGACTAGACTTTTTTTTAGTTTTTAGTTTTGTAACCTATTTTAAAACGTTTTTAAGTAAGTCTTTACTGTTTATTTGTCTGAAAAACAAACCCCAGAAAAATTTGTTTAAAACAAAAACTATTACAATAAACTCAATTGGGAGCCGTTGCCTTCTTTGCTGCCACTTTTTTTGTAGCTAGGTTATTATATTTTATTTCATATACCATACAATGCTTAAAAAAAGAGAATATATGAACTACATTTATTGTGCAGCTTGTAGTTTCCTAAACTACAATTCTCCCCGGGGTAGCTTTGCCGCTGTTCTAACTATGCTAAAGACACTGGAAATCACTGACCAGTGCTCTCGTTTCCTTGCGAGTCCACATAGAGGTTTTTGGAAAGGCTCCTTCCCAACAAACAACGGTCTTCATAGTGTTATTGAAGAGCTTTTGCTTGCTTCCATCCTAGGTCAGGTGCTCCGGGGAGTCCGGGCAGAGCATTCTGGCCTTTGATCTTCAGGTTGACAAACTTGATCTTCCAGCTGTTGTCGAGCGGGGTGCGGATGAGGCCAGACACCTGCTCATAGACCCCCAGGCAGGCTCCATCTCTGTGGATGGTCCCGGCCACCACCACGCGCACCAGGCCGTGTGGGGAGGCCTGCACCTGCAGGCCTTGGGGCTCCACGTTGGGGCTAAGGAGAAGCTGCTCCTCCTTAGCCAGGGCCAACAAACGCAGGCTCACCAGCTCAGCGCCCAGAAACTCCTCCGTCTGCTGCTGTCCGTCAGTGTTAGACAGGAGACTTAGTTTAACATCTGACCAGAAGAGCTGTGGCCCCCAGTCCTGAGGTTGCTGGCCCAGCGAGGGGTTCTGACTGTTCAGGAGCTGGAAGAACCACTGGCAGAATTGCTTGCCGAGGGCAAACGAGTCAAACCCAGCCCCAGTGCTCTCCCTTGTGGCTACAGACAGGCCTTGCGCGGCAGACTGTAGATTGGGTAACGCTGGTCTTTGGCCGTGCCTTTTTCCTGACGACCATAACATCAATGTCCTTTTCACTAGCTGGTGTTTCTCACTGCTGGGTGACATCACGACGCCCTCCTTGGCGAGGTACTTGAATATGCTGTCGCGATGCACCTTCTTACGTTTCAGGAGCTCCTCTGCATCAGTAGTGTAGGAGAGGATCACATTTATGGCCTCTTCTGGGGCATTCTCCACTGTAATCATGTTATTAGTGACTGTGCTACTGAGTGACTCTAAGTCACTTTGTGACAATGTTTTCAGAAGCTCTGCACACCCACTACGCTCTGTATGGGAAAGCCCCGACATCTCCATCTCTCTAGCTGCTCTGTCCGTGTATCTACCTCTGTTTCTGTCTCCACAATTGTGCATATATTTGTATCTACCTTTCTGTGTCTCAATGAGCAAATATCTCTGGGTTAGCACCTTTTATATATCGGTGCTAGGATGACAGAGAGATATTATTTGTGGTTTAATGTCACCCACAGCGCAAACCGTTGCCATGTGTGCCTGGCTGGCAATGCCGATTTGCACATGCTAACATGAAGTTTGCCACATGAATCTCAGGGCCTCATTCCAGTCGAAACAGTTGTAAACTTTTACACTTGGCATGCGGAAAAGTCAGCCTGAACAGTGTTTCTCCAAAAATGATGTATAAATCTACAAATCCCCATGTACAGTATAACTATCCCTGATGTCATTAATGTGACGTCATAGTATTAAAGTCCCTTTTATGCCCTGTATGGAGATCCCTGATCTTCTATCGCTTGGAGGCAAGCACTATCATAATGGGTAACTGCACTAAGTACTCTGAGACAGGTACAATGGGTATCGTTCCCGACTGACATCGGCCTAGTCTTCTCTCTATAAATGTGCATGCATGAGTATCCGTCCCTTTTGTATCTCGAGAATCGTCTGTCCGATCAACTTTAAACTTAGCATGTGTATCATTTGAATCAGTGGTTGTCCAAAAAATATATTTAAGATCCACAAATTCCCATATATGCAGATCAGTATGATGTCACAGTACTGACATCATAGACTGCCGTCCAAGCAAAGGGTACTGCACAATAGGTACTCTGACAACGGGTACAACGGGCATTGGCGTAACCGAAGGGGCAATTATGTTCCGATGGGCGTCATACATAGGCTACTGTCGTCATAGACTGACCTCAGTACTCTGACAGAGACTTCAACTTTGTTGTCGCGTCACGTTTACAGGTTTCAAACAGTGGGCGAATTTTTTTTTTTGTACAAGCTCACATCATTTATAGTTTTCAGAAAAGGGAAGAAGAATAGAAATAAAAGGAAAGAACAAAGAACACTGCGTGCCAAAGACATGTACTTGACTGTGACACAGGGGGTCAGGGACTCCCTACAGAGCTGAGTGCAGGGGGAACGCCTCAGTGTAATTGACTTACGCTCTCTGCCTCCATGTACAGTATGACAGAGCTAAAGGGAGACACTGACAGGGCTTAAGGATATTTCTGACCACACAAGTAGGCCACAGTGACCATTTATAGAAAGGTATTTTTTGTTTTTAAAAGTGATATAGCAGAGATAAATATAATCCTATTTAGTTCAGTAATCAGATGTTATGGAATCATCATTTAGATACATTTAACCCATTAAGACCTGAGGTTTTTTGAAAGTTTTGAAATTTTGAAAAAAAAAATCTAAAACATTTTCTTTCAAGATTTTTTTTTCAAGATTTTTTTCAAAAATAGCAGATCTACAAGCTCATAGCGCGGCACTCGGTGCCGCGCTATGAGCTTGTATATCTGCTATTTTTGAATAGCCAAAGACATCTAAAGTGACACAGATGCGTTCCAGGTATTAATGGGTTAACCCTGTTTAGTTACAAATTGGTTATGGTAACAAGTTGAGAGTGATAGAACTGCACTCAAAAACAAACCACAGTGTTCAATAATATGCTTTAATTCAAATGTGAACATCATTTTAATATTCAGAGAAGGTGACCTTTTGCAGTGATGTATTCATAGAAAGGAATAGACTCCACATACTGGAATATGACTATCCAAGCACAGGGTTACATAATGCAACAATATTTAGTTTTCATTTGTTATGATTATATTTTTGAAGTTTTTGTTATTTTGTTCACATGTTAAAGAGTTAAATCATTCTTTCTGCATGATAAACCTGTGTTTGGTCAGTCCAGTCAGCTATTTTTTCCAATCTGTTTTGCTTTCCCTAGAATGTTTTGGAAGATAGATGGAGATCATAGTCCCGATTTCTGCATTTGACATGGCCCATTGTAACGTTCAAGACACTTTTAAATCGGTGCTACGGTTACTGAGAAATGTCTACTGGATGATAGCATGTTGTTGCAAACAAATGGGGTCAACTGACTGACTGGCTATGGATGTGTTGATATCAAACCCAAGTATAAAAATCTGAACTATTCTTTGTATAACTGATTGTTATCTTGTGTTTTAAAGAGCAGAGAAGTCTTCTTCAACTCGATATGGATGATGACTGGTCACAGTGGTGTAAAGTATCCAAGTACATTTACTCAAGTACTGTACTTAAGTACAATTTTGAGGTATTTTTACTTTACTGGAGTATCTCCAATTTTCAATACTTTTACTTCTACTCCACTACACCTCAGAGGCAAATATTGTACTTTTACTCCACTGCAATTATTTGAAAACTTTAGTTACTAGTTACTTAGCAGATATAAAATATTATATTATAAAACATACAGCCCTATTTTAAACCTAAGCTATTTGAAAATAGCAGATCTACAAACTCACAACGCGTCGCATCGCGACGCGTTGTGAGCTTGTAGATCTGCTATTTTCAAACATTTTAGTACTTTAACTTTTGGTACTTTATATATTTTGATGCCAATACTTTTGTACTTTTACTCAAGCAACATTTTGAACACAGGCCTTTTACTTGTAACAGAGTATTTTTATATTGTGGCATTGCTACTTTTACTTGAGTAAAATATCTGAGTACTTTTTCCACCACTGTACTGGTGAGCGTTAATGAATGACTCTGAACTGACCGCTGAGTGACACTTCTGTAAAGCTGTATGTTGTAATTGGTAGGAGGGGTGTCTGTGGATTTCTAGCAAAATCCTAAACCAGTTCCCTCCGGGAATTTGTGATCAGGGCTTAAGTAAGGCCACAAAGATACAGTGTATACTATACTGTAGCTTCTTTGGGTGCAGACAAAATGAGTCGTTTGGATTAAGTAAGGCCACCACAAAGATACTGTATATACTATAGCTTCTTTGGATGCAGGCAAAATGAGCCGTTTAGATTAAAAAAGAAACACAGTTGCTATGGGTTTTCACATGGTAGAGTCTATTGACTGTCTATTGACTGCTGATACACTTTGGCTTATAAACAGCTGAGAGTGTCATCTCAGAGGCCTGTTCCTCCTTGAGATTTAGGGTGAGGATAAGTCAGCGCAGTGAGCCGTCCACCTCTCTTAGTGTAGTGATTCGTGCCGAGCTGTGTTCTAACCCCAGTCTCCCACTCGACACACAACCATACCGTGCCAATAGAGCTGAGCCCAATTGGCAGAGTTGTTGTCTGGGGCACATTATTTTTATTTGTCCATTATGTAGACAGACAGAACGCTCAGAGCAGTGGTTCCCAACTTTTTCTGGATCAGGGCCCACTTGAAAAAACTCGAAAAAAAGTGTTCGCGGCCCACCCATCTGAACGCTGAACACGGCAGCCGAGTGGCTAAGAGGCTAGATGGGTGGGCCAAGTGCATTTTCAGAGCATGTTTATTTTAATGATCAATCAATCAATCAATCAATCAACTGTGTTCCGGCTGCGAGCTTGTACATCTACTGTTTTTGAATAGCCAACGCAGAAAATCAAAAATGACACGGATGCTTTCACGGTTTTAATGGGTTAAAATAGAGAAAGACAAATCTCAGTTTTGTGTTTCTTTCTTTACTTTTAGCAGGGAGACAGTGAAGGGGATGCAAAGGGGAAAATAAAATGGTGAAAAAAACCAATACGTCTGGATCTGTAGTGTGTGACACAGAGTCCGGCTGAGGTGTTTTCTTGCCACTACGCACACTGAAGTTGGATATTGGCATGAAACATGAATGCATAGATTGCTAGATGCTGTCCATGTTTTTATTTATTGATTATGAGGATTCCCCACAAAGAGAAGAGGTCACTCCATGAGTGACCCCGGTCAATGAAGGTTTTAGGTAGTTCAAATAAAATCAACCGGCTATCAAAGCTCAGGGCTCTTGTTATAGTAAAGACCTCTAGCTGCTTATATACTGTAAATAGGATTAAGATGGAGGGTGGCCGGTTGCACAGAGGAGAAGGACTGTCTGCCGCATCTATTAGTCTACTACACAGTGAACCTGACCTGGTCACTCTCTGCAGTCCACACACCCAAACCAAACCTCCACAACCTTTGACATTAAGGTCAACTATACAAAAGACAGCAGTATAAGAGTGTGTGGTAAAGTAAAGTGTCATGTAGTAAAAATTCCGGACGTGTTTATTTTCTTTCATAGCAATGGCTGCGATGTACCTTATTGACTGTCATACAATACAAATCGTACCTCTGTACTAATTGCGAACTGTTAAGTATTCAATCAATCAATCAATCACTCAATCGTCATCCTTGGATTTTGAACCTCCTCTGCTACAAAACAGTGTCAAAACGCATTTAGTGTGGACTTTGCTTTTAGTGCCAGAGCTACAGTACAAGTATTAATTTACTATGTTCAAAGGAAACTATTGAAATTGCATTTTTGCAATTTAAATACACCCAACTGTTCTGTTTGTGCTGAAACAACCGCCTCAAGGGTAAAAGACTGCTCAACATTTTACACCATTATTGCAGACTCGATGTATAAGATATGGCATAATTTTCTATGTTTAAGGAACTTGGTGCTCTGATTCTGAACAACATGCAAGCAGAAAAGCACATCATTAAGCTTCAATTTGTATATAATCCATTTTACTATATTCACTGACCCATTCTAATAAGTGCAAGGTCAAATCCATAGTGCTCAGAAAATGTTCCAGACATCATTCAAGACGCAAGGTATATTTCACTACAGAGGACATTTTTGATTTATTTATTTTCTTAAACCTCAGGGTCTCTTAGAAAGAAAGAAAAAGTATGGTATGGGAATGTGACAGAAACAATAAGGCCTGTAAGTGGAATATCCTGGTGTATTGCAGTTTAAAAGCGTCCTCCTGGGTCAATCAATGGGAAACATACTTAATTCTTAAAACCCAAGACTATCAACCTCCCTCAGAGTTTCCTGATTATAGAAACAGTGACACAATCCTTTCTTTTTCACCAAGGATTTCATGACATTGCAGGAAGTGTATTGTACCAACTGGCGAGCGTTCCAGAGGAAGAGAGATAGCATCTGAATGTTTACTATTGAAGGAAATTGACTTGCACTCAATGGTCATACATTTAACATAGCAATATGAGAAAAACTGCGTTAACAGGGAAATAACAGGGAAATAACCTTATACAAAGACACAAATTATACATATAGATGTATATACAGTAGGCTACTGTAGCCTACTATATATATATTATACACACACAGTGTTGGGCAGTAGCTTATAAGTACCTAAGCGTAAATACATTTCCCAGTAGCTTGTGGGCAGCTGCTCAAGCTACTGGGAAATGTATGTAAGCTTAGGTTTATCACAACATGTCCACAGCCACATTATCCATTTAGTACAACGTAGCTTCAAGCTACTTTTACTAAGTAACTTGTAGTGTAGCTAGCTACTTATTTTGAAATAACTTTTAGTGTAGCTCAGTTACTTTTTATGAAGAGTAACTATACTGTAACTATAGCTACACTTTGTAAGTAGCCCATGTTGCCCAACACTGACTGTACAGTACAGTAGTAGCCTATTACACAACAGTTGGCTAGAATAAAGCAACCTGACAGGCCAAGAGACACGCGTTTGTGTCATTGGCTTGGAGTTGCTTAATAACGCAGATAAACAGCAGATTGAACAGAGCAGAATTAACTATTCATGAACCTTGATATCTCTGTGTTTAATGCTGCACTATGTAACTTTCCTCTTCTACCCCAGATCTGAACCCGGTTTCCTGCGCAAGTGTTGGCATTTTTACCATTGAGCTAATAGAGTCTGCCTGCTTGCTCAGGGGAAATTTTTAATTTTGACCATCAGGTGTCAGATCCTGTGTCTAGTTGAGACATGACCTTTGACACGATCTCAATAGAAGAGCAGGGAGGTAAAATACAACCACCCCAATTGTATAAGTTACATAGAGATAACATTTTCTACCATACAGATTGGACAAAATTGTATTCATATTTTGTTTTTACATAGTCACAATACAAAATCAAATAATGCATAACACAAGTCCTGTGCTATGGTGAATAACACAGCTTGATGTTATTCACCATAGCACACTCCATGACTATAACATAACCATGAGGCCAAACAATAGTTTGCACTATAAGACCAATTATTACAGTTCTAACTCTAATAAAATTACATTTTGTCATTTTGAAAGAAAGAAAGAAATAATCCCACTTCTGTTACACTGAAAATGCATGAAAATAAGGACTCACTTTGATAAAAGAAGAAAATAACAATAACAATCCCTCTAGTCTACTCAGTAAGCCACTATGTGTGGTGTTTTATTATATTGAGTGGATAGAGAGAAACAGAGCAAGATGGCAACAATTGCCAACTTCCTTATGATAATTTCGATACATGAACTTGGAGCGTGCCTGCCCTCTAGTGGTCACTTGTGAGTACTGCTCAAGACTGTTAGGTCAAGGAGGTTATCAGACCAAAGTACAAAATATAAGTTATTCAACACTATTAAAAACAAATAATACAGCCATTTCAATTGTGCAAGTTGTAATGCTTTGGAACATCGCGATTGAAAGAGATAGAAATATTCTCTGTACCCCAAAACCAAACAAAAATATACATACTGCATCGTGTCTGCTTATACTGTGTACCCTGCGTACTGCATATGCAGTTATGTACCAGATTCAAGTTAGATTACAATGATTACATTTGGCAGTGGTTTTCTAAGACAAGATAATGCTCATTTCACACGATTTCTTCTCATAATTACATACACTTTACAAGTGATAATAAAATATAATAAACTCTCTATATTTCCCCTTTTCCCCTGAAAAGTTTGAGCCAAAGCTCACTTGGCCGGTTTTTGACACATATTTACAACATTGCCATTGTTGTCTCAAACATTACATTCATAGGCTTAAACTACCTGAGTTACATGGTTGCATTTATGTACATTAAAACTGACCACAACAATGAAGGACCATTTATGTTTCAAAGGTGGTGCTGTTTCTCGTTAAAGGGTTGGAAAAACAATAAAGACATTAAGTATGAACTCAGTTCAGTTCAAACCACCTTGGAGAGAGAGTCAGTTCCTCAAGAGTTCTCTTCAGGCGATAAGCCAAAACTTGGAAACAGCTTTGCTTATGTAAAATGCCTAGGCTTTCTCAGTCAGCTTGGTCTTCCCAAAGCACACTACAGTATAGTCTACTGTCTGTATGTTCTGCAACGTCTCATTGTTTTATACTGTATGTGAATACAGTATGTCCAGGTGCATTGTCTAATCCTGGGTTAATTGGGCGATTCTGATTCAAAGAAAGCAAAGCTTCAATCCAATATCAACCTTAAACAATCACAAACCTAATTTCCTTCATATTCTTGAGCAGGAATTGCACTTTTCGCACCATCCTCTTTGATGTAGATAGAGTACAGGAAGCTCTGCAATCTTGTCTCATGGTGTTTTGATCACATGTTCATCGTATAGTCTTCACTGTGGCATCCTGTGGTAAAGATGCAGCATATGACAAAGGCTTTAACACAGAAGTTGTGGGTATTATGTTCAAACGTCAACTTCCTGCCTTCTCTACAGTCTACACTGCTGTCACCATCTACAGCAGAGCAAGTCATTTCACACCAGAAACTGTCGTCTAACACCTTGGGCATAAAGTGGGAAAGGTAGTCTCGTGCATCACTGGTGGTAGTGTAAAGGTAGTTCAGGCATGCAAACAGCCCCGAGGTGAAAAAGGTGACAACATGTTGTTTTCTTTCGGGTCAGGTGTCACACAATTGCCCTATTTGGGTTCAAAAAGGTGACTGTAGCTGAAAAGTTACACTTTTGCATGTCTGGTAGTTAAAGAACAGGGGAAACTGTTGCGCCCTTCTTTGTCCTTTGGTAACGGTTGACTGCAGGTGCGGTGGTCTCAAAAAAAAAGGAAAACTGGCAGAACAAGACCCGCTCACTGCAATAAAATTGAAGGAAAACTCCTTAGACCGACTTAAGAAAATATCATTTTCTTTATTTTAAATGCTCATCATGTGCTCTTGTGCTCAAAGTGAATTAAAAAAGAAGCAAACGTTTCGGTCCTGGGACCTTCGTCAGTGCTAAGTTTTTTTTTTAATTCACTTTGAGCACAAGAGCACATGATGAGCATTTAAAATAAAGAAAATGATATTTTCTTAAGTCGGTCTAAGGAGTTTTCCTTAAATTTCATTGCAGTGAGCGAGTCTGGTTCTGCCAGTTTTCCAGTGTAAAGGTAGTTACCATGGTGATGCACAAGACTAAATTCAGTTCCTTGTTTACAGTCTGTGGCAACACTGTTGGTGAGTTGCAGACAGTATGATTACTCAAAACTCCCAACGTTGTTAGACATGTTTGGCACTTCACGCAAAGCATAAGTTGACCTCAAAGTGTTAAGGATGTGCAACTACATTCTGGGCCCTGAATTACTGGGGAGAAATGTCGATCTACAGGATTTCCCACAACAAAGTCACTTCTCACCTTTCATGACATGTTTAGGGAAGCCGGGTCGATGTACAGCGGGTCCTCAGTCTCCTGGTCATAGAGGAACTGTCTGAAGACGTTGTACACCATCTCCCGACTCAATGTGAAATTCCGCAGCTCTCCATGCTCTCTGGGCATAAGAAACTCCAGCCCATACTCGGCAATGACTGAACCATTCCTATGGCGAGAGAAAGCAAAACACAAGGTTCATACAGGTTTTTAAATGTCAAACTCAAGCACATATTAGAACAGGATTTTTCTCTGTCTGTCCTCTCAAAACTAGACCAATCGTAGCTCATGAGCCACAACACAGGATGTTTATGTCCAGCCACCGGCACAGCATGAACTGTCTGTACAACCAGGAGATGTCTGGTGAATTAAGTCAAAAGGAAACACATAAAGAGCGTGAAAGTTGTATCACAGATGATGATCTATGCACATAAAAAATTTGGGTTGGGATCCGGAACCCGGAGGAACCGGGGGAACCAGATCCAACATCGAGGAACCTGAATCAGGTTCTATCACATTTGGGATCATTTCTGGAACCTGTTTTATCACACTGTCAGAGCTGGTATGTGGACTTCACGTCTGCTAAACAACGGCAATACCAGTGGTTCTCAAACCACCATAACTCTGAAAGTGTACAAATGGAACCAAATGGACCCGTAAGGGTCCATTTGGTTCCATTTGTACACTCTCAGAGTTACAGACCTGTAAGGGTCCATTTGGAACACCCTCAGGTAACCCAAGAGGGTCCCTGAATGCCTGGACCTCACTTTGAGAACCACTACAATATGCAATACTGTACGTATGATTGAATTTGAGTTGTGATTATGGCGCATACTGTAGAGAGGATCTGTTTACCTGAAAGAAGAAATGTCAGCCTTGGAGAAGTATCGCCCCAGGGCATCTGAAACACCGTAGACACCAGCCAGCTAGGTGGGGCACAAAAACAAACAATGAGAGTCAATACATGCAGGCCAGTGAGAGGAGATCAAAGCTATCTCTATGAAAATATAATAATGCAAATCAAACAAGAGTTCCTTTTTAGCTAGGACAGAAAAAACAAAACTCCACATTCACTATATGTTCAAAAAAACAATTTCAAATATACAGTATGTGCACCTTATTGCAGCACTGCAGCACTGCAGTGTGTGTGTGTGTGTGTGTGTGTGTGTGTGTGTGTGTGTGTGTGTGTGTGCGTGTGCGTGCGTGCGTGCGTGCGTGCGTGCGTGCGTGCGTGCGTGCGTGCGTGCGTGCGTGCGTGCGTGCGTGCGTGCGTGCGTGCGTGCGTGCGTGCGTGTATGTGTGGAGAAACACTGGTCTGGTTGACTATCAGATTAATATGATAATGGGTACCTTCAATTTAATTATAATTATAATACATTCATATAAAAACACTGGGCATAATTGGCTTGGACCAGACCTTTTGTTGAAGTGCAGCAGCTAGGCTCTTGCTCTGATTGGAGGAGGGTGAGAGAAGCTCTTCTGTGAAGATCTCATTGGTCATCTGGAAGCTTCCATTGAAGTGGCGAGGGATCACAAACGATGCCGGATCATACTTCTCATCTACATCCTCATGGATCGCTGATGAGGGAAAACACTGTTCAGTCACTGACTGTGCTCATTTCTTTACAACATCTGAATTATCAGACCCTTCCCCATCAAGGAGTCTGCCCAGCCCCTTATCCAGCCCTCAGTTATCTCCAGAATTGACTAACTCCCTACAAGGTATGGATTTAAAATGAAAAAAAGGCTGCACATGTTTACATGTGTTTTACAAAACGTTTTGGCCAAACAGTTTGGCCTTCCTCAGGTGAACTGATTTGTCACCCCACCCCCCTTATTTAACTGTGGATCAAAGCATGTGACCAAAGTGACATGTTGTTACAGGGCAGAAGTAAGTTACTTTTAACACCAAGAAACAATTTGCAAATGGCTACCATCGACGATACCCCACCATACTGATGTAAAACATTTTTAACATTTTACGATTCTTTTTACATAAATACAACAGTTTGTAGGGTGTTAGTGGTTAACTGTTACTCTATCAATAAGCACAACCCGTGGAGCAAAACACAACCACAAACTGTTATGAACATCTTTGTATGGAAGTAATGCTGTGATGTGAGTTCACCTGAACACACTGCCATTGAGATCACAATAACAATGGGGATGAGGACAAACAGGAGGACGATGAGCACCATCCACAACTTGACTTTCCAGAAGAGAGGGTCATTCATCCTGCACACCGCACTCTCCTAGGAACAACACAACATCCAAACAGTTTATACAATATACACCTGAGGAAGACACACTGACAAACAATATAGATTTTGGGCACATCATTATAGGCGAACATTTTCAAAAGATGTATATAAATGCACATAGACATACACAACTCCCCTCTGCAGTGCCCTAAACTGAAAGTTTAACTTCTCTCCAGAAAGCCCTTACGATGGAAGACATGATTCATGATTACTGTGCTTATGGTAAGCTCACATTTCATATGATTCATATGACACACCGCATACAGTAAGAACTCCTGTAACTTTCACGACAATTCATGCCGCGCTACGAGCTTGTACATCTGCTATTTTTGAACATTTTAGAAATATCTTGAAAATGTAAAAATGAAAGATTTTGAATAATTTTGAATTCTTTTAAACATAAATCTTCTCTTCTGGGGGGTCCCTGGAAAATATATATACGTATCAACTTGGGGGTCCTTGGCACGACTACTGATTTAGAAGGCATTTGTACACGCGCGAGCACGAGCACGCGCGCACACACACACACACACACACACACACACACACACACACACACACACACACACACACACACACACACACACACACACACACACACACACACACACACACACACACACACACACACACACACACACACACAGTGAATATAAATAATATATTAAATGCTTCAAACCTGTTTGTGGGAGTTCTGAGTCTGACTCTCCACTGTGTGCACAGAGGGGTTCGTCTCTCCATTAGGGCCAAGGCACTGAGAGTAAATCACAGACACACGTCACTTTCCACAGGATTATGACTACTCTACTCTTTACACATTTTAAGAGGGACAGTCCATCCTTATGACACAATTCACATTAATTCCTCATTCCAATAATCAGACAAAAACATTATAATCCAGAGAGCAACAGTAAACTGTGATGTCATCATTCAAGAGATACTTCCTCAATATGGCTTTTTTTTTTCACAGACAATTATTCCACACAGTAATAACCTAACATGTTTTGTTTTGTTTGGTTATATATCTATATAAGGCACTATGCAACTTTATTTTAATGAATGAAGCGTTATTTAGTCTAATCTGTATGGTATGTTAATACAATATCACTTATACAATTGGGGTGGTTGTATTTTGTCTCCCTGCTCTTCTATTGAGACATTTAGATCGTGTCAAAGGTCATGTCTCACCTAGACACAGGATCTGACACACATTTTGACCTGATGGTCAAGATTCAATTTATCCCCTGAGCAAGCAGGCAGGCTCTATTAGCTCAATGGTAAAAAATGTCGGCACTTGCTCAAGAAACCGGGTTCAAATCCAGGGTAGAAGAGGAAAGTTAGTCCAGCTTTAAGTATCATAGTGGAATACTCATAAGTATAAGTTGGTCTAGGATTGAATTCTGCCACAGTCTTTCTCGGTATGAACAAAAAACATTGCCATGACCTAAGAAAACCACACTGGATAATGGTAAGAGTCTTTTCATGTACTAGTGTGTCTGTTCAAGAGATGATAATGGGCATGGACAAAGGCAATGCCTTTTCAATAGTTAGTAATAGAATGTAGCATCTCCCCCCCCCCCCCAACAAAGTATAAAGTATTGACTAGTCTACTGTACAGCATGACAGAGGCTATAATCTGATCTGATCCTATGGCATGTGAGTACAATGACAGCCAGGGAGCCCAGCCTACTGACACCATCTCTGGGAACAAGAGAACAACCCTGAGGGGAGACAGGTTAACACGTCCATACAAGCAGCATGTGGCAAGTACACACAGGTCATCACAAAAAACACAATGCAAAAGCAAATCAGATCTCAAAGACCCAACCTCAAGCTATATCTGGTGTAAAGCAAGACATCGTCACGATGATCAGATATACTATTGTGTTACTTAGTCCGACACCATTCAATTAAACAATGTCAATTCCAAAGGGGCAATAAAAAGAAAACTCACCTTGTCTGTCTCTTCATCATTGCTGTGGATCCCATTCCCATTGTTATCTGCAGACTGGGCATTCATGAAATCATAAACAGCCCACCAAAGAAAGAAACTGCCATCCATACATCCATTCATGTATTTCCTTTTGATCTAATTACCATATTATTAACCCTGGCCTCCCTATTTAGTGCAAATTTTCAACATTCTCCCCCCAAGAAATCACATAGTAGCTTGCACTTAAAAAACTAACTACACGGTTCAAGTCATCTCTGGATAATATATTGACCCATTAAAAATGTAGTTCCTTTTTCTTTTAGACTACTGTAATTTATAACATGTTATAAATTACAGTAGTCTAAAAGAAAAAGGAATACTACTGTATGCAGTATTATTTCAACATTTACACTTAATACCACGATATATTTTAAACAAGAGCAACTTTAGAATTTTCAATGTAGTGATTCATTTAACAAGCAAGCTAATCATAGCCTAATCAAAAAATATATACATATTATTTTTTCCTTAAGCGTCGATTCGATCTAAAAAGTTTAATAAACTTAATTCATGTGTAGAAGTCGCTTAATCTTGCGCTAAAATCCTGCCTATTATTGCGCAAGGGCTTTAATGCCATATTAAATCCAACAGATCCAACAGCCCATCCAGCCATTCCAACCTTTATGGGACAGGACAGGTAAATATGGCGCAGGAATGGTTTATTTGCATTATGTTGTACAGTGTCAGCATGTACCACAGCGCAGCCCAAGTCAAGAGACACAGATCGCTCTAAAATAACACGCATGGATTTCATCATACAAGTATCGAACTCACCTGATCACGGCTTTTTAACGGCATGTTGTCCATGTTGTCGGTCATACTTCCAGAAACTCACAGCGAGTGGTTGCCTGGGCTGGAACTTTTCTGAACCCGGAACTTGCCCGCACGCACAGATCTGCAAGCCGACTGGCCATGGATCACACGACATGATCTGTCACGACCGTCATGGATGAACTTCAACCTGGTGTTTGCACTTTCTCCATTTACAGTCCGTACATCTACATAAACGTTCGAATTTTAAATATACCATATGGCCATGGATGTTACAATTATATACGGGTCCTCAAACGTACCTGTATCTTCCATATTATTTAATAAAAATAAATTTAATCCGATCGGTGGCCATTTTCTCATAAAGTCATAAGGTATCAGAGTGCAATACACCTCCCAACCAATAGGGTCACGCATGAAAGCTATGGCAAAAATACGGAGAAAATGGCCACCAATCTGATTAAAATGATTTGTATTGAACAATACGGAAGATACAGGTACTTCTGAGAGCCCGTACATAATTGTAACATCCGTGGCCATGAGGTTAGCACTTTATATTTGAAATCTGAACGTTTATGTAGATGTACGGGCCAAAAAGGGAGAAAGTAAAAATACCAGGTTGAAGTTCATCCATAACTGTCATGTATCAGATCCACAAGCTGACATGTCCAGGTCGGACCATGAATGTATAAAGAGAAACCAGACACGTCAGCTTGTAGATCTGTTCTTTTCTCTAGCGCGACAACAAGGGTGCTGCAGGTGAGTGTCTACCTCCATGGTGTCGAGTTTCGACGATGACGTCAGAAGGCGTTAACCTGTGTGTGTGTGTGTGTGTGTGTGTGTGTGTGTGTGTGTGTGTGTGTGTGTGTGTGTGTGTGTGTGTGTGTGTGTGTGTGTGTGTGTGTGTGTGCGCGCGTGTGTGTGTGTGTGTGTGCGCGCGTGCGTGTTTTACAAGTTTCATGTCTGACTTTTTAACAGTAGTGGAAGAAGTAGGCAACTAAAATGTTTAATCAAGTAAAAGTATCAATACTGCAGTTGTAGAAATACTCTGTTACAAGTAGTACAAGTCCTTTATTCAAAATGTACTTGAGTTAAAGTACAAAAGTATTGGCATCAAAATGTACTTAAAGTACCAAAGGTAGAAAGTACTCATTATACAGTATGTCCCATTTCAAGTTTTCAAATGATAGGGCCCATATGTTTTTTTGTATTGGTTGATGACATATTATTGTATAAATGTTTTATGCATATGTTGATGAATTGAATAGGACCACATGAAAACAAGTCCCCCTGACTAATAAAGTATTCAATCAATCAAACACCAAATCTCTTCGCCAAAAAAAACAAGCTAACAACGGTTGTGAGACGAATGTTTCGTCAAATGTTTGCACCAGAATAGGGATGACTTTAGCACAAAAACATTGGGTCTGACCCAGAGGGTCTATAAACGTGAATTTCCCTGTTACTAAACGACAAAGTACATCCTCAAGAGTGTTACTGCTTTTAAACAAAATGGATTTTGACAATTGTTGGCATAATGTGCTATATAAGAAAAGAAAATCTGAGAAAGACTCAGTTGTCTTTGTAGTACAAGCTACCATAGCAACCAGTAACTGTCCCACAATGAACATACCGTAATAACATGTCTTTTGAGGTGTTGTTTTTTTTTTATTCTTTTTTTTCAAAGTAAAACAAAACAGTGATTTACTAGAGGTCACACAACTCAGCAGTGTCTCCAGGTGAAACCCAAAATCCAACATGGAGGTTGTGTGTGAACGTGGTGTGGACAGTGTGGAGGAGAGTCATGGTGTCAGACACACTGTAGAAGGACAGAGTACCTGCACTGTGGTCCAGGTACACTCCTACTCTGGAGGACACATGGCCTGGGATGTCAGTGTTAATGCCTCTGTGTGTGAGAGTATATCCTCCGTTACAAATTAAGGACCATGATTTATCATTGTATCCAAATCCACTTTCATCACCAGACCCTGTTCTGCTGATATCTTTATATGAGACTGCTATAAGACTGTATCCACTCCACTCTACCTCACAGTAACAGCGTCCAGTCAGACCCTCTCTACTCAGAACCTGATACCGTGTAGTGAATCTCTCTGGGTGATCAGGATATGATTGATGTTTGTCCACCCATGTTACGTTTCTGTTCCCATTAGACAGAGCCAGTTTTTGATGAGCCGTGTTTGGATCCAGTGTGATTGGACGTGAATATTGCAAGAACTTAGCTCTGTTCTTGGGTTCTGGTGGTGTTGACAGTAAAACATCCACTCTGTTCACGGTCTCTGAGATGTATAGGTCACACAACTCAGCAGTGTCTCCTTCTGATAGAAGATTAAATCCAACATGGAGGTTGTGCGTGAACATGGTGTGGACTGTGTGGAGGAGAGTCATGGTTTCAGCCCATGAAGAGACAAAAGGACAGTCAGACACAAAGAAGGACAGAGTACCTGCACTGTGGTCCAGGTACACTCCTACTTTGGACATCCTGTAGGACTCACGACCTGGGATGTGAGTATCAATGCCTCTGTGTCTGAAAATATAACTTTGATTGGTACACATTAAAGACCACGATTTATCATTGTATCCAAATGCACATGCATTACCAAACCCTGTTCTGCTGATATCTTTGTATGAGACTGCTATATGAACAATGTCTCCAGTCCACTCCACCTCCCAGTAACAGCGTCCAGTCAGACCCTCCCTACTCAGAACCTGCCTGTCTCTAGTGAATCTCTCTGGGTGATCAGGATATGATTGTGGTTTGTCCACCTTTGTTACTTTTCTGTTCCCTTTAGACAGAGACAGGTCTTGATGAGCTGTGTTTGGATCCCATGTGATTGGATGTGAATATTGTAAGAACTCAGCTCTGGTCTTGGGTTCTGGTGGTGTTGACAGTACTGCCTGGCCCCTGTGAATTGTTTTTTTCCTCTTCTTTTTTGATTTCTTCACTCTGTTCACCGTCTCTGAGACGTTTGTCCCTTCCGCTGTAAGAATGGCCTCTAGTTTGTCTCTCATCTTGGACACGGCCACCATCACATCTTCAAAGTATCTCAGAGGACGGACATTGCTGCTGACTGGGTGTGTAGATTCACTGATTCTTGAGACCGTTCTTGAGAGGGAGGAGGTGTAACGCTGTAGAAAATGGATGTGATCCTCTGTGAGTGAGAGCTGCTCCAGCTCAGCATGTCTCCTCCTCAGTTCAGTGACCTCCTGCTCCACACACCTCCTCAGTTCTTCAGCACGACTCACTTCATGTTCCTGCTGGTCTCTGATTATTTTTAATATTTAATATAATGTCCCAGACTCCCAGACCAGTCGTGACCTGTAACCTTCTAAATATAACAGTAGTGATGCCGTTTCCATTTGTAGAGACATAAACAGCCACAAGATGGCAGTGTTATACATGGAATTACAGTCTGCTTGACTGCGTATGGCTATACGTCAGTCAGTGGTTCTCAAATTGGGGTCCAGAGACCCCAGGGGTCCTTGAGTGGGTTCCAGGGGGTCCCCAGCTAAATTATTGATAGATATGAACCAAATGGACCCTTACAGATACTACTATGCAACTCAGAGTGTACAAATGGAACCAAATGGACTTTGTACAGTCTCAAGAGTTATGGGGGTAAGCTTAAAGCATAGCAAACTAGGAGTCCTTTAAATTAAAAAGTTAATTAAACTAAAAGTTTAATTAAAATAAAAAAAGTTTGAGAACCACTGTTGTGAGGTGTTTGCATACCTTCCTAAAATAAGCCCACAATTAACATAAAATAAAAATAAATATAATCTTATTTAGCAAAAATAAAAAATCCAAAATACCTTTGTCAGGATATAATGTAATAAACCTTGGGATGGAATGCATATAGAGCAGGGCCCGGGGACAGGGTAGATGCAGTGATTGAGTCTCAATCATGAGTCTGTTCTAATTCCAACTGTGTTGTAAACATTATACTGTATAAAGATAAACATAAAAGGTAAAGAAAACGTTACTATCTATTCAATCTTGACATGGAAATAACTCTAGCCCTGGCATACAGTATATATAGCCTACAATAGACAATATATAATACTGATAACTAGTCTACATGAAATACATAAAATGCAATAAAATGAAAAACTCAAACTCAAACTTTGCCATAACAAGAGCAACAGTGATCACGAGCTTCAGGGGTTTGGTGGGAGGATTATTTTATAATGTTCGTATTTAAAATATATCCACAGCAGATGGTACAAATTAATTTGTGTACCTTTTTTTAAGTTAATGGGGCCCTCCTGCCTGATGGTAATAGCTCAAGCGATGAGTGAAGGGAGTGGGTAGAGTCATCTCTCTAGACCTGAATTGCTTTTTTGGTTATGATACTATAGAGCACACCTACATCACACCGCTGATCCGACTGATATGCCCATACTGTATGGAGATCTTTGTATCTGTCAATCCTTGTCCTTTTTATGCCCAAATATGGAGATCTCTGTATCTGTAAATCCACGTCCCTTTTAAGGGACGTTCACACTGAGCATATATCATATGTTAATATATAACAGCATATTAGCATATATTAACTATAACTATATCGTTCACAATTTCTTTTTTATAGTTGGTGTGAACTTTTCCATCCACTTGATTTACAACGATTTTGAAAACTATATTTGTATAATAGTGCTCACTGTGATTGGCCCTTTATGCCCATGTCTCTTTTATGCCCCTATATGGAGATCCCTGATGTCAAGTGTATATGCCCGTATATGGGCATGCAGCCTTTTGTGCCCATATATGGAGCTGACTGATTTGTATATCTTCTGTCAAACTTCAAAATGAGCGTTATGTTTATATAAATGTTTCCTTCATACATTTTGTTGAACTGATACATCTATTCTCTCTATAATGATTCTGTTTCCCTCCACAACAAATAAGCTCGCATTTCACATTGTGGGCATGTACATATGCTATTTTATTGGCTCAGAAGAGGGGCGCTAGGGTGTGCCTAGTTCAAGATCCTCTTTTTTTTTAAAGTAGATTTAATGTTAAGACATAATGTGAGCTTGGCTTCAAGAAGGTGGGCCTCTTTTGCCTGTACAGTGCAGGGTGGAACAGCTCAGCTGAAACGCAACCATGTTTAACATCATCAGTGGTGCGGTGCCCCACCTTCTAGTCTACACGGCTTACCCAGACACAACCCACTAAATGTCATAGTGGGTTGCACTGATTGTAGCTGGGGCGTGATGTGACAGGGGGTCAGGTCAGCGTTCATCACATTATCAACATTGTTTATTAGAATATTTTCCATATTTTTCCCCTAATTCATTTTTCAATTTTGCCATATATCAGTATTCAATATTGGTCACAACAGGGCCAGTGTGCACTCTGTTGCAAGGTGCCACTATAGAGAAGAGCAGAGCTCAGTACTATGACATCAACACTGTGTCTATTTCCTTTTTTGTCCATATACATTTTTTGTCCTTTTTTGTCCAAGCCAAATCTGTATTCTGTACAAGAGATTAACTTAATAACTTAACTTTAATTGAGAAAGAAGGCAATTGAAGCTCTTAATAGTTGGCATTGGGCCCCTTCTTCTGTCCGAAGGGCGTGGACACCACATTTACGAAGCGCTTGTTGTATTGGAGGCGACACTTGGCACGGCCAGTCTTCTTTTTCTTCTTCTCCTGCTTGTCAACATGGGGCGTCTGTGCCCTCACTTTGCCGGCACGGGCCAGGGAGCCGTGTACACCGCCTCCCAGCAGCCTGCTGGTCACGTCCAAGGTGCAGCGCTCGGAGATGCCACAGGATGCCAGGCAGCTGTCGTCCTCCAGCGGGCAGCCGGCCAGCACCAGCACCTGCTCCTCCACCAGGAGACCCTCCAGAGCCTGAACATGGGTCTTGATGTCCCTGACAGTCTCCTCTCCGGTCACCTCGAGGGTGTGAGTATCATGGGCACGTAGAAAGAGTTGCATCTTTGAAACAGTTCCTTCGCTAGTCATGCAACACTGGGCATGAAAGGTGTCTGTCTAGTATATTAGTATTTCGAGGCCAGTCTATGACATCAGCTGTCTATGATGTCAGCACTGTGATGTCAGTGCTGTGAGGTCAGGTATGTCCATATTTGGGAATAATCTGTCACTCAGGGGTGAAATGGGCACAAAGTATTTTGAGGCCGGGCTGTGACATCAGCCATCTATGAATTCCACACTGTGACATCATGCATGTCCATATTTGGGCATAATCCAGGCACACAGACAGACCCACGGGCTACTTCAACTTTACATAGTCGACAAAGGGCATCTGCGCAAATCGGCTTATTTAAGCATGCATGGCAACCCATGTTTGTGTAACATCACTCAGAGTGCTGGTCAGCCTACATAAGCTGTTGCAAATTGACATTCTTTCTGGATCTTGTTGAGAAAGAAGACTGTAGTAGTTGAAATAATATTGAACAGCTGTTGCACCTGAATAATGGAAACGGCAAGGTTGGAGCACAGGGACGTAGATTTCAGCATACTGCTAGCTACCGACTCTTACAAGGTAACGCATTACAAGCAGTACCCTCCCAAAACCAGTAAGGTGTACTCCTACTTTGAGTGCCGCGAGAAGTGGTCAGACCCCGCCAAGAACAGAAAAGTCAAGTATGACGAATCTGTCTTCTATGGACTACAGTACATTCTCCACAAATATCTCAAAGGGAAGGTTGTGACTCCAGAGAAGATCCAGGAAGCCAAAGAAGTGTACAGAGAACACTTTCAGGATGATATTTTCAATGAGAAAGGCTGGAACTACATCCTAGAGAAATACAACGGCCACCTGCCCATAGAGATCAAGGCTGTCCCTGAAGGCAGTGTGATTCCTCGAGGCAACGTTCTGTTCACGGTGGAGAACACAGACCCAGAGTGTTACTGGCTCACCAACTGGGTGGAGACCATCCTGGTGCAGATCTGGTACCCCATCACTGTGGCCACCAACTCCAGAGAGCAGAAGAGGATTCTAGCCAAGTATCTGCTGGAAACGTCTGGGAACCTGGAGGGTCTGGAGCACAAACTGCACGACTTTGGCTACAGGGGAGTGTCTTCGCAAGAGACTGCCGGCATAGGAGCGTCTGCCCACCTGGTCAACTTTAAGGGGACAGACACGGTAGTTGGCATTAGCATCATTAAGAAATACTACGGCACTAAAGATCCTGTGCCTGGGTTTTCTGTCCCCGCTGCAGAGCATAGCACAATCACAGCGTGGGGCAAGGATCATGAGAAAGATGCCTATGAGCACATAATGAAGCAGTTCCCCAGAATTCCTGTTTCTATCGTCAGTGACAGCTATGACATCTACAATGCCTGTGAGAAGATCTGGGGGGAGGAGCTGAGGAGTCTGATAGAAAGCCGCGGTGCAGATGCCCCCCTGGTGATCCGACCAGACTCTGGAAACCCTCTGGACACTGTCCTGAAGGTCTTGGAGATTCTGGGCAAAAAGTTCCATCCCACTGAGAACTCTAAAGGTTATAAGGTTCTACCTCCATATATCAGAGTCATACAAGGAGATGGAATTGATATAAACACCCTGCAGGAGATTGTGGAAGGCATGAAGCAACACAGATGGTCCATTGAGAACGTAGCGTTCGGTTCGGGAGGAGCCCTGCTGCAGAAAGTGTCTCGGGATCTGCTCAGTTGTGCGTTCAAGTGTAGCTACGTGGTCACCAATGGCCAGGGGGTCAATGTGTTCAAGGACCCGGTGGCACAACCTAACAAGAGGTCAAAGAAAGGTCGTCTGTCCTTGCACCGGATGCAGAGCGGAGAATTTGTCACGCTGGAAAAGGGAAAAGGAGACAGAGACCTGGGGGAGTATGGTGCGGACCTGTTGCAAACAGTTTTCCAGAATGGCAAAATCGTGAGGACGTGGACGTTTGACGACGTCAGAGCCAATGCCAAGCTCACAGACGGAGATCTTGGGCTTCCCGGTGGCACAGCGGAAAGTTCCCCGCCCACCACCGTGGATTTGAGTCCTCCACGGTGCATCCCGCTCGGCCAGACACTCCAACGGACACAGCCGGCAGGAGAGGGCGATCTCTGTCGCTGCACCGGCGACTCCTACAGCTTGGTGCCTGTTCAGCAGGGAGAAGAACTCAGTCGGATGGTGTGATCCTCCGCATGCGTTATGCCCTGTCTGTGAATCTGCACTGTCAGCTGAAGAGAAGCGGATTGTGACTTCATGGGTATCGGAGGGGTCACGTGCTTGTTGGTATCAGCCGATACCAACAGTTACAATTACAAAACAATATTTACATTTACAATGCTCTAGCCACCCTAGTGTCCCTTTCTGGGTATAATAGGTGAACATTCTGTGTCGCTGTGACACAAACGCGTCGCAAAATGTTGCATTGGGGACCAAGCATAAACCCTTTTTAAGTGGAGATGAACTCCAACTGAACGGACTGGAACTATGTGTGTGTGTGGAGACTAGGGACAAAGAATACAACTAAAGATGAGATGCAACAGCTAATGGAACTAATCGATGATCAAAAAAAGGATAATAATCGTAAAATAATAGATTAATAATCTATTCCTCTTTTTGGCATGCCATTTAAAACATTTTCAAAAATGAAAATAGCTGAACTACAAGTTTGCGCGTCGCATCGTGACGCCTTGTGAGCTTGTAGATCTGCTATTTACACTATCTTTGCATGACACCGTTGTGCGACAATGTATAAAATAGGGCTTAAGTCATTAATCGACTTGTTGATATATAAAACATTTGAAAAATGTATTTAGCAAAAAGGCACTGCTTCTCGATTATTCGATTAGCGTAAAAGTAATAATCGGCCAAAAAAAATAATTGATTGTTGCAGCCTTGAGATGAGGTGCTCTGAGAGCCCTTCACTGAACCCCTGTCCTGACCCTCATGTCCCTTTTCGTCTCCGATGTCACATCACACACGCAACTACAATCTGTCCTACCCACAATGACATTTTGTTTCCTGCATTTTTTTTTTCACAGTTGTGGATACTGGGGGGAAGGCCGCTCTAGAAAGGTGTTGTGAGTGTGTCCATTTGTTCATCTATAATCTTGCGGATGCTACACAACGTGTAGCATCCGAACATATGCGATGTACAAGCTCAAATCTGGCTGTACAAGCTCAAATCGGGCTTAATATGGAGTGCCACACTGAGTCATCAACGTGACGGCAGAGATCCAAAGGCAAGCCATACAACCTAGCTAATGTACCTAATACCTGTATAAAGAAAGACCTATCCAACTGCCATTATAGGACCCATAAAACATCACATTTCACTGTGGCGTGCCTTCTGCCAAAAGAAAAATATATATAATGAATTGTCATTCTATTGTGGTGTGACTATTTCTTAAATATTTCAAAAAAAATAGATATAAACCATATGTGAGCGATCAGCTTGCATGCTGATCGCTCAAGCCACGGGCTTGTGAGATTATCCCTGGACAAACACACAGACCCTCTTATAGACTTGCTCGCCTCCTACAGAGAGGAGAATGTACCAAAAAATATTATATAAACAGGAATGGTGCACTCAGTGGAAACATATAGGCCGGGTGAACTCCATATAGGGTCTATATCAATGTTTCACTGGGTGGGTATTCCAAAAGATTAGCCTGATACTCAGCCTGAATTTTCATTTTGTTTCGCATGGCTAGCGATTCAGGGGCTACCAAAAGATAATAAAAGAGTAAAAAAAATGAAATAATCAAACATTTTCAGAAAAAAAAATACATTTCAAAATAATTTCATAAATTAAAAAATATAAATAAAAGAAAATGTAAAGAAAAACATCAACTTAAGAAGTAGGCTAGTAAAAATATCAGATCTACAATCGGAGCTTGTAGATCTGATATTTTTACTACCACAGATTCTAATGTATAAACATTTTTATTCTTTCATAACAATGCAATGACATTTCACTGGGGGACATAGCATTTGTCACTTCATCTACTGACGCCATCTGAAGCGCACGATCAGGAGTGCCCTTTGTCCCTCAGGTTCAGTTGGGAACTGAACTTTCAAAAGATTAAGGAAAGGCCAGACCCGTTGTTCTTGGTTAGGATCGTGTGGACAAGGGTAGTTTTCCCAAGGATTAGGGCGGTTCAGGCCATCCCTTGGAATGGTCCACAGAATCTCCAGATTCCCATCCACTGTTCGATCATCAAAATACAAAATCTGGTCAGGGTCGTACTTCTTGTGTTCGTCTGGGACCATATCTTGACCAAATTTGTCTTTGCACGCTTTCATTAGAAGTTCCAGTGGGTTGTAGTTGGGCTCGCCAAGGTCGAAACATGGGAAAGTGTCATGGGCCATCCTGTAAAAGTCACCAACTACTTCTTGGGCCGGGTCATTGGGGTCTGGCCACATGTAGAGTACATGTACTTCAATCCTCGCAGTCATTGTAGTCATCGCGCCGGTTCCCCTTCGTGAGTATTCTTCGGGTATTCCTCGTATTCCTTGGCGGCTGCTATATGTATACACAGCGGACGTTCAAATAGAATGTGTGACGTTGACTCTGACGTCATGTCCCTCTTAACGTCCCTCATTCATGCTCCCATAACAACGTGCACAAATACGGCCTTCTGTTTGACCAATCAGAATCGGTCTCTGTGATCTCAGAGCACTGGCTATTTAAAATCCTTCCAAGACGGCCATACTACCCATGACCATATTTTGCATTTTAAAGCAAAATGCCAGATACCAGAGGATTTTAAAACTCTGCACATTTACCGCTTTCAGCACTATATCAGGATAATGCAACGGCATGCAGGAAATGGTCTGGCTACGTAGAAGTAAAGAAGCCAAAGATCACTTAACTCTCAGGCCAAAGGAAGGACCTCCTCTGCCCTGTTCATCTCACTTGCAGCTCATTTCTTAGCACATGGTCCTGAAATTAGTCCTTTTCCAAAGGAATTTGTTATTAATAAGTGTAAAGATGAGGCCACTGAGGTGATCACAAGCTATGGAGCCAATCTAATGGAATCTGTGATTGATAAAAAATGATGATGAGGGCACTGGGGTGTTCAGACGCTTTTATGGAGCCATTCTCTGTGGAATTCCAAAATAGTCTATTATTCATAAGCATGAGAACGAGGGCAACACAAGCGATGGAGCCAATCTCTTTCAAATGATTCCTGAAATGAGTCCTTTTCCAACTAAATTTCTGATTGATTATCGTGAGGATGAGGGCACTCAGGTGTTCTTTAGTGACACAGGCTCTCGCAGTCCTGAAATTAGTTTTCCTCCAAATCAAGTTCTTAATCAGGGAGAAGATAAGTGTGAGGTTGAGAACACTGATTACAGTCATAATATATCACTGGAGGTGAGCAGGGCTACATACTCTGCACTCATGATGAGCGCCTACAGCCTCTCGTGCACCATCCAGAGACCTCTTCAGTTCAGGGTGATGAGCGTACTGATGATACGTTACCCATAACAACACACAGTGTTGTGACACTCAACGTCATCCCATCACGTCAGTGAATAAACTTCTTCATGATGAGGGCAAGGAGGCTGTGGAGGAAGAAGCCGGCCCATGTTATGTCTTCAGTGTTAACACTCTACAGACAAATTTTAGGCTATATTTGGCACATTAAAGATTTTATGAAACTATCAACAGTAGCCTACAGTATATGTACTTATTTAGGGTATTTTGGCATCAGAACAATACATCGCTCTAATTATCATTACCAGAGTTCAGTTGTGTGGGTGATGGGGAGAATCCATGCCTCTGCTTTTGATATCCCCCTCTGGTCTTTTTATTTCATTTTGATCACCAATGGCGATATGTTTTATCCCCGCTTCTGGTCAGACTGAATTAAAAACATGCATTTCCTTTCAGAACATGTCGACTCTCTGATATGTTTGACACACATATGATATCTCTGATGTTTTCTGATGAAGGCAAAGAAGCCAGGGTTAACATACTGTAAATACAATGTATGTTAACCCTGGCATCCCTATTTTGGGCACATTCTCAAAATTACATCAGAATTGATTTAGTTTAGGTCCACTGTATTTTAGGAATGTATAGTAAGGAATCTATAACAAGCTGTAGTATCTGACTCATACTATTGTTCAGACATGACACATTCAATGAATGGTGATTCTGAGGTATACCTTTTACAAACTGAATATAGGAAACAAAACACTGACTTTTGTTTCATGAGATATAATACAGGATATCTAAGGAACCCATAGAACAGACTTGCCTTGTTCCACCATGCAGGTTAAATTATAAATTTATTGTAGGGCAGTTGCATCATATAACAGGCCTTAACTACTTAAACCCTGTTCTGGGCATGTCATAATAGGCAAACATTTGGTGAGAATAGCATCTAAGCTCACAGATCGGCTATTCTCTGCAGAGATGTGGTGTAGAGGGAAAAGAGGAGTGGGCTGAGGGTAGGCCCCTGCGGGACCCCGGTCTATAGGGTAGGGTTTGAGTGATTAATCTGTATCTCAATGCAGGCCTCAAAGTATCAACCAATCTCACCAGGTGTTAATTTTAAAAGTAAATGTATCAGAACTAAGAACATCAAAATATTTCATATGTGTATGCGCACACACACGCGCGCTCACACACACTCACACACACACACACACACACACACACACACACACACACGCACGCACGCACGCACGCACACACGCACACACACACACACACACACACACACACACACACACACACGCACACACACACTATATTATTTCGATTAGCTGCAGCTGCATTGCTTACAGTGTCACAGTGTACGAGGCCAGCCTGACATATTTTTACCCTTTCTGTAGTTTATATAGTTTGCTACTATATATGTCTATGAAATTAATTCAAGGACCCCAACGGAAACAAGTCCGCAAGGACCTTTTTGGTCAGACCTTTTAGACAAGTATTATAAATGTAACTGTGTTGTTTTACATTCTTTTGCCTAATAATAATGTCAATCAATCAATCATAACCTTGAAAACAAACTACAAAGTCAGCCTAGGGTTTTCATTCATTCCTCTTTAAGCAACAATTCTTTCAACAGAATGACAGCCACGTGTGTGCAGGGACTCCAGGAAAAACGTGACTCAACCACACCATTTTGTTGAAGGAGTTCTTCACGTCTTCATTCTTCTGCTCGGCAGAGAGAAAAGTAAACAAAGCCTATTTCTCTCCAGTTAGTTTGTATTCTCTCCTTCTCCCTCTCCCTTTTGTTCGTCTCCTCACAGTGCTCTTCCTTAACAGTCCATTTCTCCTCTCTTTTTCCTACACCACTTCCTCCAACCTCTTATCAATTCTCAGGAGTTTTATGACATCTCTGGTCCCCCTCTCTTCTTGCAAGAGGGGCCTTTCAATCAGCTCACTCTTCTCCTTGATGAAGGTCTGGTTCATTTCCTCCAAGGAGGTGAAGGTCAATGGATCTTTGGCCAGCGGTTCATCCTGGGCTTGAGGAGATGGAGGTGGAATAGTGATGATGTCTATGCTCTTTGATTTGCCAAATAAATGCTTCTTCGCCCGCATCAGAAAATGGGCACTTTTTCCTGTCCTCTCCTCATTCTCATAGTTGAAGGAGTCGGTATTTGTCATGATATATTTTTTCTCTGCAATGTCCCTGGCACTGCACAGAGGGGTGCTCGGAACTTCGTATGTCTTATGAAAGCGAGAGTAGTCCACCTTGTAATAGTTCTTCTCCTCGAAGAGTATGGGCTCGAACCGGTGACCCCAGAGGATCTCACTGGCCAGGTAGGAGCTCCGGCACTGCGTGGTCATGCCAGTGGCCTCCACCATGCCCTCCAGAATGACCACTATTTCAACCTCGGACGTCTTCAACTCCTGCATGCTCATGTCATAGAAGGGGCTGTCCCTGTCAATCTCATGGACAATTGTAATTGGAAAGACCAGAAAGATGCGGTCAAGTCCTCTGTCAAAGCCCACATCTATGTCCGTTTGGTAAAGGGGGATGTACTCCCCCTCAGCCGTGGTGTGGGATCTGAAAAGTTTCGCCCGCACATGTGCCTCCACCAGTTGACTCCTTCTGAGGTTGCCCACACGCCACATGAGGCACAGTTTGTGGTCCCTCATTGCCACCGTAGCATTGTGACTGAAATCCAAAGTTTCATTCCTCTTCTTAGGCTTGGCTATCTTTGCCATGACAGTGCCGATGAGGAACGCTTCAATAATGAAGCCAACTAAGCTTTGGAAGACAACCATGAAGATAGTGACGGGGCACTCATCTGTCACGTATCTGTGGCCGTAGCCAATCGCTGTCTGAGTCTCTAGGGAGAAGAGGAAAGCAGTAGTAAAACTGTTAACGTTGGTTACACAACTGTGGGCATCACTTTCTAAGTCCCCATGGAGGATTGCCACCAGCCAGAAAACACAACCAAATAACAACCATGACAGGAGAAAGGCTAGGCAGAAAATTATGAGCAACCATCTCCAGCTAATGTCCAAACATGTGGTGAAAATGTCGGCCAGATAACGCTGGCCCTTTGCACTCACGTTGACAAACTGCACGTTGCAGTTACCGGCCTTCTTCACAAATCTACTTGGAGGCTGGTGCCGTGTGTGCAGCAAATTGCCGTTGCTCTTGCCATTGGGAATGGCCATTGTGGGAAGCATCATTCCGCTCTCCTCGCTAAAGTGATTTGCTGTCATCACCTCTTGTCTGGGAGGGCGGTGTGGATACTTCTGCTTTGAAAAGGTTTCTTGAAGATATTTTGGGTAAGAAGTTTTGAAACACTGCTGTGGGGACACACCCAAGCAGGAAATGCTGTTGGAAGTGGCAGCTCTTTATCATTTATCCTCACTGCATATATCTGCAGCAGCTTTCAGTCCTCCATATTTACTAATGCTTCAGTTCTGAAACATTTATTGATATATCCCCAAAACTGTAGTATTTTGATGATGTCATGATTGCTGTCATCTGTCATGATTGCTATGGTAGGATAGTCAGAAATACTGCAGTTGCTCCTTAGAGGTGAGCCTAGCCTCAACTCTAGACTCTAGGTTTCACAAGACATTTGGCGGTGGTTTGCGAGATTATCCACAGACACACAGTGTGTGTCTGTGTGTCCGTGGCTAATCTCGCAAAACCACCGCCAAATGTCTTGTGCATGCTGCCAATAGACAACGGGAGTAACTCTCAGAATATTCTTCACATTATTGTTTTATACTTTGACATTTTTTAATGTTTATACCTGAAGTCAATGGAGAGGCAAATAACTCCATATTTGCAAGTCAATATGATGTCACCGCAACATGACATCACTGTGTCAATATCTGAGATCCTATGGACAGGGTTTGATTTGGGTTAGGTTCTTGCTGGGTTTGGAGGACAGTAAACAACATGGCCTTGAGTTTGGTCCGGCTGCTCGTCCCATCCAGAGCAGCCGCGTTCAAAGCGGGGACAGCAACACTACAGAAGGTTGGTATTCACACAAGCTCAGTAAGGAGTCTGCGGTATGGCTGGTGGGCCTATGTCCTGGGTGAAAGGACAACACCAAGATTCAATGAGTTCAGTAAAATTATCTCAGTTGATGGCAACCTGGCCTCTGGGAAAGGAGCACTGGCTCAAAAGCTGGCAGACAAGCTGGGGATGCTCTACATGCCCGAGGCGGATACATACTACTTGGACACGATGACTGGAGAGAGAGAGCCCCTCTCTGCCAAGTTCAACGGGATGTGCAGTTTGGAGAAGTTCTACACGGACCCCAAGGCCGCCGATGGGAACTCCTACAGGCTGCAGCTCTGGATGTACGCCATGAGACTGCTTCAGTACTCTGATGCCATCCAACATTTACTCACCACAGGCCAAGGAGTGATCTTGGAGCGGTCTCCCTTCAGCGACGTTGTCTTTCTGGAGGCCATGTACAAACAGGGTTACATCAGGAAGCAGTGTGTGGAACACTACAACGAAATCAAAGGCATCAGCATCTGTGAGTTCCTGCCCCCACATGCAGTTATCTATGTGGACATGCCAGCTGAGCAGGTGCAAAAGAAGTTGAAACAAAGTGGAAAGGCTTATCTTCAGAATGTGCCTCTATCATATCTGAAGAGCATTGAGGATGCCTACAAGAAGTCCTTCCTGCCCCAAATCAGTGAAAATGCAGAAGTGCTGGCTTATGATGCGACACAAGCACAAGACATTGACAGGGTGGCAGAAGACATAGAATATCTGAAGTTTGACAAAGGACCTTGGCTAGAGCAAGACGATGTCACTTACCACCTCATGAGGATGCTGGTGGAAGACAAGCAGAAGGTGTCAAGCCTTGTCTGCATACCAAAGTTCCTGCCAGAAATAACAGTCGGCGCTCACGAATTCGACCAGGCCTACTACTCCTACAGATCGCTTCCTGGAAAGAAGTACGCACCGGGCTACAATGCCGACGTAGGGGACAAATACATCTGGCTGAAATGAAGGCGTAGGCCAACTTTGGTATGATGACTGTAAATCATGTGGTTCTCAAAGTGGGGTCCAGGAACCCTCAGGGTTCCTTACCTTGAGGGGGTTCCAAATTAGTTCCATGTGTACACTTGTACTCTTGGCGGTCCTTGAAATTAAAAGGTTTGAGAACCACTGTAAATGAACCTGTCGCTGAGCACCCCATCGTTCTCTACCGGTTAAGTCTGCCCCATACGCAGATGTTGACCTCTATGTTCTCACTCTGCATCAAGGAGAAACTGTACATCCTAAATAAACATTTATAATATGTATAAACAATTATAATAAACTATTAACATTTAAAAAACTACACAAAAAACCTGCAAAAAACAACGGGGGAACATTCTCTTAACCACTTAAGCCCTATATATGACTCCATATTTGGGCAAGGTTTTAGCCCAATTTGACTGCAGTGACTTTCTTTTATAAGTAAAATATTTCAAATATATAAAATATATGTGGGGGGGAGGGTGCATGGAGGTACTTCCTTGGCCTGCTGGCAGCATGCACAAGAAATGTGGCACTAAACTAAAGAATCCAGTGATATGTGAAATTATCCCCAGACATTCACACTCACACAGACAGACTCAGATGCACAGACAGACCTTCTTCTAGACAGCTCTGCCTCCTACAGAGCCCAGCTGTATGAGGCAGAGCTGTAGGGGGCTCGTCTGCATAGCTGGGAGGTTCCCAGTTAGATCCCTGGCTCCTACATCGAATAAAATTTATCAAATTCTACATTGATGACATTAGCCAAAAACTACAACATAAAGGTACATAAACACCCATTTCTCTTAAACATGAACTCAAGTCTTTATTTATTTTCCATTTCTGTACATTGTTTCAGATGATCAGCGCTGTGTTATACTGTAGTAGTATTGTTACTGTTATTGTTGGTAAAGAAGCAAGCAGAGCAAATAAAAACTTCCAGAAAACTATTGGAGTGTGGCTGAGTACTGTACATCAATTTAGTGAGTGATTTGGTATGATGCAAAGAACTTCACATTTTAATATCGTTGCCGTCGGGCAGAGACCTCGTATATCCATATCTTTTTAGGTTTTTTTTCGTGAATGAATGCCCTACTTCATAGTCGTCATACTACAGTGTCACACAAAAGAAGCAAAAATAGCTGATCTGCAAGCTCACAAGGCACGCTGTTAGCTTGTAGATCTTCTATTTTAGCTTTTTTTTAAACAAAAACCAGATAACGTTGTGTCTTTAGGTTTTATAAATATTGAACCAATGAAAAGTATTAACAAGAGCTTACTGTATAAATAATTTCAATCTCCATTGAAACACGGGTCCGTTCTTCCATTTCCTGAAAAGTAACATTTTTGGACATAAAAAGTTTTCACCCGACAGCGGCAATATGCTTGTCAGTGTTTATGTAGTCATGTGTAGCAATGATTATAATTTTTTTTTGCCATATTGTTCGGGCTGCAACCCAGCATAAAATATCAGTAATCTCAGAATAAAATCTAAATAGCAAAATAGCTTTTGACATGGAAGTGCATTTTCAACAATGTCTCTGATTTGACGCAGATCTGAAGAACATTGAAAACAGTTAATCAAGAAAAAAAAAAAAAAGGAGTCTGATTCTACAAGCTCACAACGTGAGCTTGTAGATCTGCTATTTTTGCTATTTTAGGAAAGCAAATGAAATCATAGGTTCCGAGTTCTGGGTTACCAGTACCACCTCCTGAGCAGGGCTCAAACTTTTGGTTCTGAGAACTTTGTCTGAAACTGAACCGTAGCATATGGAAACAAATCCCAGAACCTGTGAACTACGTTTCACGGCACAACGCGGTTCACTTTAGTCGAAAAGAGCCGTAGAAGCAGCTGCTCGTGTGAACAGAGAAGTTGTTGTGATCGGACATCACTGTACGTCTCTCCATCTGTCTCCAGTGTTATTGGACGTGATCCTTAATAACCACCTTCAACCTGGCATCCATATTTTGTGTCATTATAGGCAAAAATTGTCAAAGGATTTTCTAAAATATTCAAACATTTCCAAAAAATAGCCAATCTACAAGTTCACAACGGGTCACATCATCGCGACCCTACCTGGCGTGTTGTGAGCTTGTAGATCGTATATTTTTGCATCGTATAAAATAGGGCTTGAGGTTAAGATCACTAGGAGAGGGAGATAGAGGCAACACAAATTAAATTCAAACGAAAATAAAGTCAAGTCACTAAATCGATCTCTTCAAGCGGATCCGAGTATCTCTGATGGATTTTTCTTTTCGCAAAGATATCGAATAACTTATGAGGATTCCGTATACAGTCATGTTTTCTTCCTCTCAGTAATGTCTCGGAGGTTCACACGCCGTCTCCTTTCCCTCACACTGAGGTCGCTCCGTCTCTGCTTCCTTTTTACCGTTGCCGCGCCCCTCCGCCTCCGCCCCCGCCCCCTCCGCAGCGCAGGACTCTGACTGCTGCCGTTCCTCCGGCAGGTCCTCTAAGGTCTGGGCCGCTGCTGCTGCTGCTTCCTGTTGTCCTGATGATGTCTGACCGTCTGGGGAGGCTCTGCCTGCCCCGGCGGCATTCTCTGACACCGGGTCTACCTTGTCCTCTGCCTTACTGCAGTCCTGCTCCTCGCCCCCTCTCCTCTCTGGCTCTTTCAGAGCGTCTGGGAGTTTGGAGTCGTCCCCTCGTCCTCGCTCCGCGCCACCCTCCCCCCCTGGGCTGCCGAAGACTTTCTCCTCGTCCCCGTTTGCCTTGGGGCTGGGCGGATCATCGGGGGACAGGTTGTCAGCGTCACTGCAGGACCTCCGGTGCTGCCTCGTGGGCGGGCGCCGCTTGAAGGACAGCCGAGCGCGACTCTGCGAGGAGAGCGAACACAGAATCAGAATACTTTTTTTTGTCACATCACACACGATTACAAGTGTAAAAGAGTGGACACAATAATTTTTTTTCAATCTCAACATTGCTGTTACAGGAAGAGTTGTGTGGGCTCCCGCAACAAGATAATCGGGGATATTTGGGATAATTCGGGGGCGAATATCGGGAAAGATTATCCTTTAGTGTGAAGGGTTCAAAGATACAATCTTAAGCCTCCTGATTTAATCACAGTAATCAGGGCCGTCCCCATAATTTTGTTAAACATGTTTGATATTTATCTGTATGATCCCTACTGTCCGAGTGGAACGGCACAGTGGGAGTCGTGTGTGGCTGAGAGAGAGGCAGTCTACAAGGAGACAGACGTGAACTGAATGAGAAGACGTTTGACATGAAAACCGGTCTGTTATGGGTGCATTGGGCAGCTGAGGCTTGTTAATATGTGGCAAGGATGTCTTCCCAGGCATAACCAGTCCTCCGTTGCCACCGCAAGTTTAACCGTCTCTGTTGTTTACATCTCCTTCAGCATGTGATCACAGCACGGTGAGGTGCTGCGTTTGCAAGGCTCCGACAAGTCCAATAATCCTAGCACAATCCTGCAGTGTGTGATGCTGCATTATTTTAACATATTGTAGTGTGTTTAAGATAAAGTTATAAGAGAATCTTATAAGATTATCCTGTAGTGTGTGATGCTACCAGTTTTCGAAATCATAAAAGTCCTGTTATCTAAACCAGCTTTAAAATAGAGAAAGAGAGAAGAGATGAAAGGAACACAGAACAAGGCAAATAACAGGAAGGCAAGGCACAGTCAAATGTAATGTACAAAGTCCAGTATACATATGGTGCATGATTAAAAAATAGCAACGGATAGATGGCACAACGGAAGACAGAAATGCTTATTTTTTTTCAGATTTATTTTTGGGCTTTTTATGCCTTTAGTATTGATAGGACAGTAGGCTGACAGGAAATGGGGAGAGAGAGATGGGGAGTGACATGCAGCAAAGGCTGTCGTGATCGGGACTCGAACACTCGACGTGCTGTCAGGCTGCACTGTAGCCTATAGGTGCCCACTGCCCAGTCAGGGTCAGGAATGCTTCTAATGGGCAGGTGGAAGACCAGAATATAAAAAGCAGCAGGTACAGTATATAATAGGCCTAGTAAATTTACACATGCAAGAAAATATAATGTCAAACTGGAAATGGAACATTCGTTGTGTGTTCTGCCTCGATGTATTTATCTGAGCATGCCAGTAATAATAGGGGTGGGACGATATGGGTACCTCACGATACGATATGTATCACGATATTAGGCCCACGATAACAATATATATCACGATATCTGAAAATGCCGATATATTGCGATATCACGATATATTGCATGAAATTTCACCAACGATATATCACGATATCTGAAAATATCGATATATTGCGATATCACGATATATTGCATGACAATTCACCAACGATATATCACGATAGTCCTTGTATTCAATTCATAAACACATAAAATAGCACCAAACAGTTCAAAATCATCATTACACAAATACAGAGTAGAAAAAACAACGTATCACAAACTTAAAAAAAAATAAAATAATCGATTATTTATCGCGGGAGAAAGTATCGCGATATATCGATATATCGATATATCGTCCCACCCCTAAGTAATATAGTCAAATACATGAGTGAATATCAATGCAAAGTTTTGGAAGTTATATTCGGATTCTAATAAACAAAAGAGAGAGTGAGAGCCCTGCACAAATTCCTCCCCAGACCTCTGAAGGAGAACTGGGCTAACAGGATTACAGCCTCAAATCCCCCTGGTTGCTGCTGCATGCGGGCTGCTATCGGAGCAGCTTCCTTGAGCTTATCTGAGCACCTACTTAAACCCAGGACACAGCAAACACTGGGATACGTGAGCTGTGCTACCTGGGAGGGGCCATGTGGCCATCTAGCTATGATGTCACAGCCCCATAGATGGCCGGGCCTCCCAACGATGGAGTGAGAAGCGTTTTAGGACCCTGCTAACTGTGATGGAAGTAAGCTCTTGAGATCTTTTTGTGTTTTATTCTTTTTGACAAATATATGGTCATGTATAAGCCTTTTTTGTAACACTTTACTTAAAGGTTGCGTCTATAATGCATTAGAATCACATTTATAACGCATTATAATGCACTTATAAGGCATTAAAACACTCGTTATAAATGTTTATAATTATGTATGAACTTATTACAACGTTTATAACGTATTATAAGTGTTGGTCATAATGCACTGTAAGCTCAGTGGAACAGCATATTATAAATATCTTAACTTAGTTATTTATAAAGTGTCTTTGTTAGAAGTTGTTATGCATAATTATAAACATTTATAAAGAGTGTTATGAAGCATTATAAGTGCATTGTAATGCATTATGATGCATTATAATGCATTATAAATGTGATTATAATGTATTATAGACCCGACCAAATAAAATGGTACCTGGTAGTTATAATGTCCTGTTCCACTGAGTTTATAATGCATTATGACCAGCACTTATAAATGATATTATTATAAGTTATAATACTTCATAACCCTTGTTATAAGTTGTTATGCATAATTATAAACATATATACTGTAACAAGTGTTATAATGCCTTATAAGTGCATTATAATGCGTTATAAATGTGATTATAATGCATCATAGACGCGACCTTTAAGTAAAGTGTTACCCATCCCCGTTTTAAACATCAATCAATCAATCTTTTTGCATTTCCTTGCTTAAGTCACTCAAGCAAAGGCACAAAATATAATTATTTTAAAAGACAAAAAGACCAAAAAATCCCAAACAAAGTGGATAAGTGCTAGGGGGGGAAAAAAACTGTTCCTCAGCCTGCTAGTGTGGGCTTTGGGGATCTTATATCCGCTTTATTCTCTGGGACTGCAGAGGGGGTATGTGTGTGTGTGTGTGTGTGTGTGTGTGTGTGTGTGTGTGTGTGTGTGATTGTCTTCTCCGCCTCCAGCTTCCATGGTATGGACATACCTTGTTTATGTTTGGCAGTGGAGGACCTTCGGGAGGGCTCTCGAAGCTGACGTGCTCCTCCTCTTCACTGGACAGCAGTGAGGGCCTCAGGGTGGTCGGCGACAGGGGGCTAGCAGGGCTAGGGCTGCTGTTGGTGGGGGACAGTAGCGTGGGCTGCAGCTTGACCTCAGGGCTCTTGGGCGAAGGCAACAGGGCAGTGGGGGACAACGCAAGGTTGGCCTGGAGGGAAACAGTTATGTTCAGTCATATTCGAACAGTTAGACCCTATACTTTAAGTTGACTGGGGTCCCCCGGGGCTCTGTACTAGGTCTTCTAGTTCCTCTACACCAAATCTCTTTGCCAGAAATAGCAGATCTACAAGACATATCTGCATAGACTTGTGACGTGTTGTGAGCTTGTGTTTGCCGAATGTTCACCACAGAATAAGGACACAAGGGTTAAAGTGGTTGTAACATAGCACAGTCATAATACAAACTGTGCATAGTCAATTCACAGACCCAGTTTAAATTGACTGTATGTAAATAGTACTTTTTACTAGATAACTATTGTAAAATATGGTAACATTAAAATACGGTGTATCATTAGTAATAAATACCTAATAGCTAATTAATACTAAGTGAACTCTGTGCATACTGTAGATGCAATGTCAATAAATCACTCGCTCTTTCGAAGTTATGAATATTGTAACAAGCCGAGGGACAGATGAGACTACAGTATGTCAAATCCATTAACTACTTAAGCCCTACTACTATTCTGTATACTTCATTGTATGACAGATACCGAAAATAGCCGATCTACAAAGTCACAGTGCATCGCATCTGCAATTTTCTCAATGTTCAAGACTTTAGAAAACGTTTGGACATTTTCACCTATAATGACATTCCCAAAATAGTGACACCAGGTTGCAGGTGGTTCAAAACATTAGAATTATTGGTTCAGATCATACATAGATACATTAGCCACATTATGTCAAACTCACAGATCCAATTATTCATATTCACAAAACATACGTCATGTAGAACACTACTGCCCTGTTCTGCATGCCTCATGCAGCACTACTACAATTACAGTGAGAAACGCCCTGCAAAATTGTATTACCTACAGTACATGCAAAATCGACTGATATAAGGAGAAGAAAATGTGCTTAACCGTAATGGAACTACAATGAACTACAAATCCAATAATCATTAGTCATAATGACAGCACAACTCATTGGTATGGCAAAAGTGTTGACTTTCGTTTCACTACAATGCATTGACACATGCAGTAATTTGCACTGAAAGAGAGAACATATTAGTTCTAACAGGTAGAAAAACAATCATCTTGTCATTGTCAATAATATAAAATACTTTGACTCTTACAATTGCATCTCTGCCATTGCTGCCTGACTGTTAAATACTGTTCCATTTTAACCATGACATTTGCTTTACAAATAAAGGATATTATAATGATTACCATTATTGTTATGATTATGATTATGATTATGATTATGATTATGATTATGATCATTTCCCTACCTGAACCGGGGAGAACAGGAAGACAGAGAAGCGACAGCCCTTCTGCCCCATGGCCGGCCACTGTGTTAAGTGTTGAACTAAAGGAACTGTGGCAGCTTAGAGGCGTAGCAGAGGATGGCCTGTGAACAACCTCATTAGCTCATCAATGTGAGCCGATTGAGAGGCGATCAGGCAACACGGCATGCCCCTCCTCTCTCTCAGATCTCATTCATAAGACTCCTACAAGCACCTACACTAACTGACCAGTGGGTAGCAGCAATGCTTTACATTTTAAAAGAAGTATCTCTGGAGATGATTGTAAGTGTCTGAGTGGCCTTGCACTGTAAGAGGAGTGAGCAATACAATACAATGATGAAGTGGTATCTGTACCTGTTTTGTACCTCCGTTTTTGTATTTATGCTTTGTTTTCCCTGTGTAATGTAATGTAATGTACTCTATTGTCTGCTTGTTTTTATGTTTTTTTGTGGGGACTGCAGATGTAAATGAGCATCTTTGCTAAATCCGGTGTATTTACATTACACTGATTGTATTGTTCATTAATATGCGGTGTCCCGTCAAAATAAACAAATCAAAAATCATACTGTATGTGACTACAAACGTGACAACGCAAGGACCTGTCGCGTTCCTTACAGTTCACACCTAATCATGCAATGTTACAACAGAAGCCTGCGTGCCTTTGTCGTGTGGCAACAATAGCTGTATATACAACCTCACAGCGCGTCATGCTCAGTGTTGCCAGATTCTGTGAGAGAAACAAGCAACCAGGTCTAGGAAAACCAGCCTAAAAGAAGCGACTATGAGCCACATGAGCACTTTAACATATACATCAGCTATTTGAAAATAGCAGATCTACAAGCTCACAACGCGTCGCGATGCGACGCGTTGTGAGCTTGTAGATCGGCTATTTTCAAATAAAATCTGGCGGGGAAATTATAATAAGCAGATCTTGGCAACCCATGTCATGCTCTGCAACATGTTGTGAGCTTGTAGAGCGGCTATTTTCGCCGCAGGACAACGGTGTGTGACGGAAGTATAAATCACAGCCATTCACCAACCTGCAGCATCTCAATCATGGCCGAGTTTCTCATCTTAACCTTAAAGGGAAGTGGGGAGACGACCGTAGGTTTCTGCAAGAGGCACAAGACAAAACCAGTCAGGAAAGAGACCGTTGAGCGTAATGTGGGCTGAATGCAACAGATGCAATGAAGCAGAAAAGGCAATTGCAAAACAAAGGAGGAAGAAAATATGTTTTACTAGACAATACATTCATTTAAATTGACCCCCATCAATGGGAGCGAAAAATAGAGTTATGATAGAGTTATAATGTAAAATATTTAAATGAGGTGGCCAAAGCTTGGTATTGCGAAGGGAACATAGGAAACGACTTACATCTGAATCCCCATCATCGTTGTCTGGGTGTTTCTGGGTGTTCAGCCTTAAGGAACATGGAGGTCTTCGTCGAATCGGCCTCTACAAAAGTATAAATGAGTATGAGGTCTCCGTACACAAACTGCAATCATACTGTAAGTAGCCTCTGTGTTTCTCAACTGTGGTCCTGGGGACAGACAACTGCTAGTTTTCTATTCCATCAGCTAGTTAAAGGTAGTGTAAGTGATCATTTTAGGTTAAAAGAAAATGTTGTGTTTTTTTTGTTAAAAGGTTAAAGCTCTATATTCTGATATAATCATAGCTCTAAATTGTTTGTTCAGAAACAGGAGTCTTGCCATCTCTCCAATAAGCTGAAAATACATATTCATGTTGGGTTGCCAATTTCATTTCAGGGAAGAGTACCCATTTATCAGCTTCAATTTGATAGTGTTCCAGTTCCAATCTTGTCTGCTCGCTTCTATTGTCTCATCACTTCCAATTTCACTTGTTTATCCTGTATCCTATATGGGTCCTCTCTCCTGATTGGATAACGCTGGTTTCCGAAAATCTGAATCTGAAAATGCATTTTCCGTTTTACTAAAGCACTGGAGAGACAAGGAGACCCCTGTTATTGAACACTCTATGGTCGATATCAGAATATAGAGCTATCTAACACTTACTTAAACAAAAACAATATCACTTACTACACCTTTACTGCATTCACTTGGTGCCCTGGTTTAAGTTAGCCCCTCATTTAGACGGCTAAGACCCAGCTGTGCTCTGGGCCCCCAGGTCCAATGATCTTTTATATAACGAGCTTCTATATTTGGGGGTAGTGAGCAAAAATAAACTTGGGATCCAGTAGGATTGAAATGTGTCGAGTAATAGTCATTAAAAAACCATGCTGGGGCGTCTGCAAAGCAAAACATCAATGTTTGTGTTTCAGCATTGGTCATGGACTAAGAAGGTACTTAATTATTAATCATACACGAGTACAAAACATGGAGAGGGGGGGGGGGGGGGGGGCGGCATATAGTCCAGTGGTTGTCAAAGAGGGGTCAGTGGGACCCCCAGGGGTTCTTGAGGAGGTTCCAGGGGGTCCCAGAGCAAAATGATTGATAGTCAGTTATGGGGTCCGTGACGCCTACCAAACTGGGGGTCCTTGACACCACCGCTATAATCTATATGGCTATGTGCTACACTGCTTCAGGCAGGATGTCCTAGGTAGGACTAGAGGAACACTTTACCTCCTCGTTTGAGCCGGGCATCGGAAGGGCATGACCCTTGAACCTCCCAGCCAGTTCAGCCACAGATGGCTTGGATGGAGAATCCTTCTGGGGAAGACAAAAACAACAATTAAAGGGACTACACCATGAATTTGAACTTTTTCGATTTTTTTTGTGTGTGTTTTTGGTCTCCCCTACCTCTCTTCTATCCCCAAAAATACCCCAGTTTGAACACTCAGGCTTTCACAGCAAATCTGGGGTTTTTCTGTAAATTGGTCTCAAAACAGGCCAAACTGATTTGGTCCCTGACGTGACGTCACGTCAGGGTACAATCCCTCCCGTTTTTCAGTTCCAACCCAAAAAATATATAAATAAATATTGTTTCTAATTTTTTTTCTAATTGTTTTTTTTACTTTTTCCACACAGAACCAGGAGATAACATGCATACAAACTGGCTCAATAGCGCCCCGTGCCAAACAGGACAATGTGGTATTGCAGGTGAACGTGCTTTATAAGCCAGAGAGAAGTTAGTTGGAATGAGTATATCTGAGGCTTGATTTAGGCTCAAACCTTTTGAAAAACGTTTCAGGGACATAAACAATATGATATTAAATATTATTATAATTTTTTTAATTCATGGTGTAGTCCCTTTAAACAATGTAGATTTAATGTAGTTTTAAATCTCATTCAGTATCTCATGACAGTATCTGGCACTCACTTACTTACAATAAGTGAGCGGGTAGGATTTCAGTGTCTCGCTCAAAGGCTGGAGTGAGATTGAGATTGATCTTTTTTTGGTCATTAGAGAGTGGGTTACTCTAACAACCGCGAGGCCACAACTCTAACCATTTTGTACACACCATGTACAAATGAGACCAAATGGTTTCGTTTGTTCCATTACTGTCAGAGTTACAAACCTTTAAGGGTCCATTTGGTTCCAACCTATCAATAATTTTGCTCAGGACCTCCTGAAACCCCTTTCAAGCATCCCTGGGGGTCCCCGGACCCCACTTTGAGAACCACTGGCTTACAATAGCAGCAATCTTAAAACTACTTTCACTCTGGCATCCCTATTTTGGCATTTCAATATAGGCGAAAATTATACTTAAAAAAAGCAATTGGGAAAATAACAGATGGACAAGTTTGTAGATGGGCTATTTTCTCTATGTGACATCATTGTGCAACAAAGTATAAAATAGGTCTTAAGTGGTTTGGTTAACCAATAATACCCGTTGGGAGGAAAACAGACGCAGAATCCCATCGAAAAAGGCTGCTTTTTATCGAGCTACTGGAACATTCTTACCACAGTTTGTGTTGCAAATGAGTTTAATGATGCAGAACTTAGCAGTATAGTTGTGTTTTTGGTCGCACAAAATGAGGCGTATATTTATTGGTCTGGTATATTAACCCATTAAAACTGGGAAAAGCATCTGTGTCATTTTAGATTTTAGTATAATCGTTGCTGTCCGGCAGAAACCAGCTAACTCCATTTTTCCTCTTTTGCATTTTTTCCTATAAATCAGTGCTATTGAACACCCTTTACGGCTGTATGTTGATTAAAAAAATATTGAACCAATGTATTTAAAGTGCTTCTGACAAAACCAGCTAACTCCATTGGATCCTCAAACTTTCGTCCAGCAAAGGGGGTGGAGTTAGCTGGTTTTGCTGACTCCAGGCTCTTTTGACCTCCAACCTCAAAGTGAGCATGGAGGTCCATTTAGCTGCACTTGTCATGAACAAAACCTCTTAACTCCACGTTTTGTTTTGTTTTTGTCATTTCCTGATAAATGAACATTTTGGAGTTAGCTGGTTGCTGCCGGACAGCAGATATATATATATATATATATATATATTTTATTTTTTATTTTTTATATACATATATATATACATAGGCCTACATACATTTGGGGTCCTTGCACAAAAAAGTTTGAGAACTACTGATTTAGAAGGTATTCGTAGAATCGGCCTCAGGTCTTAATGGTTAACTTGTGTTGAGTCTCACCATATCTTCAAGACATTAACATGTAAACATAAAAAAAGGGTCTATACATCTATATGAAGGCCTCAAGCCAAGTTCAGGCTGGTCCTATCACATCTACTGTATAAGCGTGGGATAGAAAAAGCATTCCTCAAACTGCAAGAGGCTTCATGTTGTCCAACAAAACCTTTCTCAGCAGAAATTGGTATTTTGGAAAAACTAAATTTATCGTATTTTCAACAATCACTCTGCAAAATAAGCCAGTAGAGGTAGGTGTCATTGATGTATTTAGGATTTCATATTGATGAGACATTGTTTAAAGTCCCACATCCAAAAAAAAATGTTTTTCCCTTCAAGTCTGGAAGAAAAAGAATTGTTGCAGCTGCAGCAATGTTTTTTTTCTTTGTTGGTCTGTAGTGATTTTGTATGCATGAATCTTCACACACTAGACACACCATGCCAGTGGTTCTCAAACTGTTTAATTTCCCGGACCAACATAGCCAGGGAGCAGTTACAAATGAGATGTCTGTCTGTCTGTCTGTCTGTCTGTCTGTCTGTCTGTCTGTCTGTCTGTCTGTCTGTCTGTCTGCCTGTCTGCCTGTCTGCCTGTCTGTCTGTGTATCTCAATGTGATTTCTCTGGTTAACGCAATAAAACCGGGAAAAATCGGTGTCGTTTTCGATTATAGCGTTGGCTATTCAAAAATAGCAGATATGCAAGCTCACAGCACTGCGAGCTTTATACATCTGCTATCTTGTAAGTGTGAGAACTACTGATTTAGAAGGCATTTGTAGAATGTGCCTCTGGTCTTAATGGGTTAAATGTAGGATACATAAATAATGAATGAATAAATGAATTATTGGTTACTTGGATCATTTTGTGCAAATGAAAATACTACATGGTGTGCGTCACCCACTGTTTTACACCTGTAAACCTGTGATGAGACAATAAAGTTGATTCTGATTCTGATTCTCACTCTCACCATGTACGTGAAATGCAAAACAACACTTGACCATGAGAGTAAACATACAATACAGTGGTGGTCATTTCAACAGCTTCAAACAGACACATGTGTGCCAACAACAACTGTGTTTCACAATCTGGCTGAAGTCAACTGTTGTTTGAGAAACACAACCTGTTTCAATCAGCGTTGCCATGTCTGCTTATTATAAGCGACTTTGGGCTTGTTTTTCTGTAAAGTCGCTTGTAAATATTGGTGGTTGCGGGTTGTGTTTTTTTGGGCTGGTTTCTAAAGTGTACTGTAGTTCCTTATTTGGGCTTGTTTTCTAATGTTGTTTAAACCAGTGGTTGTGTAAGTTAACATTTTCATGTCAAGGAACCTCCCAAATTAATATGTATTTGTGCGCAGCTGCAGTCCCCCCTTCTGAAAATATTTTGTGCCAGAGACCCCCATACAAGATTTGTGTGGATATGAAAATATTCCACAATTTTCACAGGAATTTTCTTTGAAAATAGCAGATCTACAAGCTCACAACAGGTCGCATCACGACGTGTTGTGAGTTGTGAGCTATTTTCAAACAGCCAATGTACATATAGGGTTAAAGTGCTCATGTGGCCTGTAGTAGACGCTTCTTCTGGGCTTGTTTTCATAGACCTGGTTGCTTATTTCTCTCGCAAAATCTGGCAACACACTGGTTTCAATTCCCTCTCTCAACAGGATGGCGACGGTTGAGAAACATGTGACAGGAAGGAAGCCACGCAAAGAAGAGCACAGCCTTCCCCTTTTTTTCTGACAACCTCAAGTTCAACATTATTTGTACCAAGATGGGCAATTTGTTTCTAATTACAGAATGCCCAGGAGCATATTTAACCTTCACTGAATCAGAAGGTCAGATGAACTCCAGCATGCCTGTTGTGGGGGGAACATTTGACAAAAAATATAGCTATTTTTGGAGAGATTTGTTGTAGACTGGAAAAAAGTGGTCCAAGTACGGTTGTAACTCAGGTCTTTTTGACTAAGAATAGAGGGTTTAAGTCGTTAAGATGGATGCTCTTTTGTAGAGATGCCCTGACCCAGATATGGCAGCATCGATGTAGCCTACAGCGGTGGTTCTCAAAGTGGGGTCCAGGGACCCCCAGGGGTCCTTGAGGGGGTTCCAGGGTGTCCCCAGATAAATGATGGATAGTTGGGAACCAAATGGACCCTTATGTGGCTGTAACTTTGTACAAATGGAACCAAATGGACCCTTACGGGTCCATTTGGTTCCATTTGTACACTCTCAGAGTTATAGTGGTCCATTGTCTAATGCAGGGGTCTTCAACCTTTTCACGCCAGGGACCCCCAAACTGATGGGGAGATGGAGCAGGGACCCCCTACCTCGTAGGGTAGGGGGGGCTACCACATATATTTTATATTTATGTATACAATTGTGTTTTATATTGCCTGCTCCTATACGCACCTGCCCCACTAGGTGTACAAAATAAAAATTCTCTACAAAATATGTATAAACATACCATGTTATTGTGCATTGTGCCTCCATTTATCTGTTTGCTATGGATTCATGTTATGTTTAAAGACAATTTGACATTTTGGGGGAAAAAAATAAAAAAAAACGTTTTTTTTTTTCGAACTAAAATATTGTTTAATCAAACAACAATTTCGCGGACCCCCTGCAGTACCTCCGCGGACCCCCTAGGGGTCGCGGACCCCCTGTTGAAGACCTCTGGTTAATGCATGGGTTCTCAAAGTGGGGTCCGGGGACCCCCCAGGGCCCTATATACACATCAGCCATTTTCAAACAATCTCGACATTCTTTGAAAACGTTTGAATATTGTTGACATTTTTAACACCACAAATCTTGTATGGGGTCCCTGGCACACAATCTTTTCAGATGGGGGGTCCGCAGCCAAATACACATTCATTCAGGGGTCCTTGGCATGAAAAAGTTTGAGAACCACTGGCCTACATTATATTATAGATAAGTACGTTGGTCGGAGAGGCCTATTGTCTGTGTCAGCCAAGAGTCTATCCCCGTTACAATGCGCTAGACCCCTGGCAAGATAGATTTCTGAGGTGGAGCACCATGCACCTACCAACAGCTCTCAGTACTTATACCGCACGACTTGCCGCACCCAAGCCGTGCTATCATACGCCGAGTTGGCGAACACATGACCTTGTCCTTGTGGTCCAAAGGCAAGAGCTCTACCGACTGAGCTACCCGGACACAAACCAGAGTTTTTAAAAGGGGTATGAAACACTAGCCTGATTTTCTTAGTTTGTGTTTTCCAATTCAGTTTAAAAATGAGCCTACAGCAGATTATAAACATGGCAGGTGAGTAAGCAAGCAACCCATTAATAATGGATGTGTTAAATTTACGGCCATGGGTGTGCCAATGTGCAAGCATAGACCGTATTGTTGACACACCTAAATATGAAAAAGATAACACACCCATCATTAATTTGATTGGCTGCAGCTGTGTTGCTTACATCACTGTGTATTTTCAGGTCAGTCTTTAGGGCTGTTCAGACAGGGAGCGACACAGCATCTGTGTTCTCTCTCGGATCAGCGGGGTGAGACTGCACTAATCGCTCCACGAGTGAACGTCCGCTTTGTCTGTCAGATTGCCCGCGCCTCCCGTATACCTGCCCGCTCGGCCCTCATTGGAAATGAATTACTAGCCACGTCAGTCGCTTCCCGTGTGAAAAGCCCTTCATGCAGCCTGCCAGGTTTTTTGTCCCTGCTGTAGTTTCTGAACCTGAACTGGAAATCTAACTTTAACACTGATGATTTTACGCGTAATCTTTTGCGCTTTCGTTTTGAAAGTACGAACTGTGGAGTATGTTACCACAGCTGTCAATAAAGACGCTCCTCTCCTCCTCCTAATAATTAAAGCGGAGGGTTTGTGGGCCCGGCGGCCACAGGATGAGTCTCTCCCTTCAGAGAACATCTGTTCAGCATCACAGCGCGGGCCCCTGACAGCACAGACCTGCTGTCCTCGCAGCCTTTCACTCTTATCACCGCTTGGCTGCTTACTCTCTGTCTCTCCCTCCCTCTCGGTTTCCCCCGGCCCTGCTATTTCCCAGGCTGATTGCTAAACCTCACTCCTCCGCGTCTCTCTTTGATGGCTGTTAGCTCAGCGTGCGCCCATTTCACCATGTGTCCGTAAGGCTTACGGCACATGTTAGAATGTGCGCACTGAGCTAAGAGTCTTTATCGCGCATGGCTTTATCACTCATGGCATAAGCAACGAAGTCGCCTGGTGCCGATACGGGGTCTGAATGTCCTGTAACATGATGTGTCTTGGAAATCACAATACAGAGCATTGTGCCGGCGGTACGTCCAAACTCCCCAGTCGCGCCGCTTTCATTCTTCCATTGAGAAATGTAGACCCTGGCGTCGGGTAGGACAGACAAGGGTCAAGTAGTACTGCCTGCCTGAAGCTCATAAGAGCACTATCTCCCCTTGGCCAAGCCACCTGGATTCCCTCTTTGAAGGGCGGTCGAGGTTTGGTCTGAATCTCGGGTAGGACATGAAACGTACGTATTGCAGTTTTAAGTGGTGAATGAGCTGAGCTGTTTCTTAGTGTGAGCTGTGAAAGTACTAAGAGAGGTAATCATGTCAAACTATAATGACTGTATGACTCACATTCTAAACTCTATTACGCACCTAAAATCAGATCTACAAGCATGTAGATTGGCTATTTTAGGTGCACATGCACGACACTGGTATAGTATAAATTAGGTCTTACTCACTCAATCCTCCCTCTCCCTCTCTCCCTCAATTCAATTCAATAAGCGTTATTGGCAGGAATGTTGCAAAGACAATAATAACATGAAGATGTACAATTGATATGGAGAAAAAAAGTTATGATACTGCAATGGTGTTGGTGTGCGTGTGTGCGTGCGTGTGCGTGCGCGTGCGCGTGTGCGTGTGTCTCATAAAAAGATCTCTCTCTCTCTCTCTCTCTCTCTCTCTCTGCCTGTTTTTCATACTCCATCTAATTTCCATCCCATTTTTATTTACCAGTAAATGCTTCTTGCGTTTCAGCTGCCAATTCTGACACATTTCCTGGGTGTGCTGCCTCAGTACTCCCCCCCACCCCCACCCCACCCTTCACTCCTTTTCTGCACCATTTAGCTCATGGAAAACATGGGGTCTCTCCCACCACATTACTACAACTCAAATCACAGCTCAGCAGTGGTGGAAAGTAACTAAGTACATTTACTAGTACTTACTGTACTAGCATTTACTACACCTCCAGAGGCAAATATTGTACTTTTTACTCTACGACATGTTTAGTTATTAGTAACTTTGCAGATTTAGACAAATCATACATTAACCACTGAATCCCTATTTTATAATAAAAGGTAGAGTACTTTTACTTTTACGTTGGTATTGTAAGTATATTTTGATGCCAATACTTTTGTACTTTTCCTGAAGTAACATTTTGAATGGAGGACTTTTACTTGGAACAGAGTACAGCATATTTATTTATATGGTGGCATTGCTACTTTTACAAAAACAAACAAAACAAAAACATCTGAGTACTTCTTCCACTACTGGAAAACGTGGGTCTCTGCCACCACATGGCTACGACTCAAATCGCAGCTAAGTTACACACAACATTCCACATCTTAATCACACGTTTTCCTTTTTTTCCCCTCCCTTGTACTGTTTTCAAGATGACCTCACCACCACCACCACCACCTTGCTCCCTTCCGCCCCCAAAATGTCTTCAACACAGAAACTGATAGCCTCAGAAGAGTTCCTCTGCAACTACTTGTCTGGCCTTTTAGGGTCTCGCGCTTGATTTATATTCGCTCGTATTGTACGACGGTGTCACCAGGGCTGTCACCCTTGCACAGGGTAAATATGACGAATAACTTTAATATGCGGTACATGTAAATAATCAAATCATTGAATTAAAACATATATTTAATAACTTTCAAAATGTGTTTAAAAAAAAGAGAAATAGCTGATCTACAAGCAAACAACGTGGTTGCGTTCTTATAGATCTGGTATTTGTGCTATTTCAACATTGAAACGATTATTACGATTATGCAAAATAATTGTGATTGTCTCGAATAATTGCGATTAGGCGATTATGGAATAGCGTCCATTGCCCAATATAGCAGATCTACAAGCTCACAACGTGTTGCGGTGTGACGCGTTGTAGATTGCATTTTTTGGCGCATGACACTATACTAATCTACACTAATCAGGCTTTAAATACACATCCCCAGCCCTTTCCTCGTGAACACTCTTCTCCTTCGTGATGAATTCTGGCACAGCAGCACAGCAGCGTCTCCAAGGATCCTCAAAAGGTTATTGCCCAATAATAGGCTATTATTGGGCATACTTTTGACCCCCTTTTGATAAAGATAAAGGCAGGAGGATAATAATAATAGTAATGGGCCAAAACACTTTTTTCCCCCAACTATTCGTACTTCATTTTAAACCCCCTCCCTTCTAATCAAACTTACAGAGAAGAAACCCAAAACAGGAATAGCGGAGATTCCTGTTTTTGAGTGCTAATGTGCTCGTGCCAATGCACTCCAATAACATTGAAAGATGAGAAATGCAACAATTAAAAGTTTAAAAGTTCTGAATAAAAGTAAATCTACTCATTATTTTGGAAATTATTTTAAGATAAATGAATGATAACAACGCTGATGCATATAAGCATTTTAAACGTTTCAATGTGAACGATTCAGACATGTTGCTTTTAGATCCGAGTCTTCAGTTCCATGAATAACATTCACTGCGTCTTGTCACAGCACAGCTGCTTATCTGACATGACTGTAGGCAGGCACCCAAAATCCTGAGTGTTCATTTGTAGAAACGGACCCGTCAGAGTTCAATTAACATTGAGGATTTTACTGTGCAGCAGTGTGCTGAAAATAACTTCAAACTCAATATAAATGTGTCCCCGACATATACAGGAAAGAGCACTATGCAATATAAAGTATAATGCTTATTCATTGGCCATCATAGGAAGTGACCGTTTTGTAGGGTATACTTTGACAAACATCCCTTTCTTCCCTCTTTGTGTTTTGTTTGAATAAATCGATGTGAACTCTTATTGGCCTCAGCAGAGCAGACAGTCAAATCAACACATCGTGACACGGCCGCGCACAGCTGTTTTGAATGGACGTCTAATCGGGACATTAGCAATGTGCCTGTTTGAGTCAACGGGGTCCCCAAGCTCTAAAGAAGAGTGGGAAACTGGAAGGGAAGCCACAGCAAACGCTATTTCTGGGGCTCTGTGTCTGGGAAAAAGCCCCAAAGCAATCAAGTTTGCTTGGATCACTGGTTCCTAAGCTCTGAGAAATGTGCCAAAACCAGTGGGTCGGGACCCATAAACAGGCCACGAAATGCCCCGATCGTCATGGACAAAGTATCTTTAATGGGAATATGTTGTTATTTAACCTCATGTCTCTATTCTGGGCGTGTGATAATGGCAAATGGCAAACATTTGGCAATAATAGGCGAAACATTCTGCGAAAATAGCAGATATATGTTGCGTTGTCACGCGCTGTGAGCTTGCAGATTTTAGAGACTATTTTCAGCCAAGGGATTTGGTGTAGACTTAGAGGGAAAAAGGAGGGGACCAACTGTATAGACTCCTGGGGGACCCCGGTCAATGAACTATATAGGGTATAAGTGGTTAATATATTTGATCCTGAGCTTCTAGACCACTGCAATGTTTGAAGTCGGTCGGCCCCATATATGCACATGACCATATATGGTCATAGCGGTCGGATCAGCGACTCTGGACAACCGGATCTCCATATATGCCTATATATGGGCATATCGGGTTTGTTTATGGTTATGTCTGACCACAAGGCCTGTTTATGGTTATGTCTGACCACGAGGCCGTGGCCCGTCCACCTGCCCTCCCATTAGCCAATTTTAATACAGGATATAATAATATAAGTATTTTGCTCTCTTTGCTGCTGTGGAGTAGAAGCAACTATTTGTGGATCTGTAGGCGTGGGAAAAGGCCCACAGGAATCAAGACAGCCTGGACTGCAGCTTGGATGGGTGACCCCTGAGCTTCAGTTCTACGTGACAGTTTCATTAACCAATGGATCGGAGCCTTAATAGGGGCCACTGCACGCACAGAGAAGATAAGAGACACAGGAATTACTGGAAGAATATTGTGGACATTCAGGACTCAAACCAGTTGTGAGCTATGAGTCTAAATATGCATATGTCCAACCAAACCATGAACTGAACTACTTTTCAAATAAAAAAAAAGATCCTCACTTCGAATTGAAGGTAAAATATTTCCTCATGTTAAAGCCAAATTCAGTTGAAACACAACCTTTTTACATACTACATAAACTACATAAGCTTCTACTGTATGTTCTTGAAATGACACAAAATTCAATTATGTTATATTGTGTAATGCTGTCAGTTACCTCAACATAGGACTGCCAATATCTTGGATCCTGAGAGGCTCAAATAAAAAATATGTATCTTTTAATCTCTTAATATGTTTTGCAATGCATTGCATTCCAAATACAGTTCATACCATATATGTATGAGCATGTCTGAGCATGGAACCAGTGCCAGTGTACCCCGACTGCACTAGGCTACAGCATACAGATGATATTCTGGCAGTCTACCAATGACAGGCCAGGGTCAAGTTCAACAAGATACAAGCTATTTATGAAATGTTGACTTCCCGGGAAATTCCCTCAAATTCCGCCAACATTCATTCTCCCGTTAGCAGTCAGGAAAGACGTGATGCACTGCACGTCACAGCGAAAGAGACACAAATAAATGAATAAATGCAGGAAGAGTGAGTTAGCGCAGCTCATCCTCATAGGATACATATCTTTTCACTATAATCAGAGTGACATTAATTGGCTTTGTGCAGTGGTTCTTAAATAACAATGACATCCCATTGCACAACAGTGTGAATGTCCTACTTAGTAAGTACTGTTGGCTGTCATTATCTGGAGGAATCACAACACATTCCATGAACACGCTTGGCTCTGCCGTCGACAGATGTTTGTATTATCTTGTTACTATTACTTATGTGTTTGCTGTGTTTATATTAATCAATCAATAATTGCGTCAGCCGTGTCTAAGTGTATAAGAATGTCATTAGTTTTGGCTGGTCTTTTTGAGTTCATCACCCCAGATCTGGTTAGATCTTACCTGTTTAGAAAGAATGTGACAAAGCACACAGCACAGCCTCAATTTGAAATAAAAACCTGTTTGCCGGGTGCATGGCTCAAAAGAGTTCAATAAAGCCAAATAATGCCAGCACTCACGGAAGTGTCCTTCAGGTACTTTAGGCACGGACAGCAACACACAAATGCGTTTCGGCCGAAGCCTAATACGTGATGAGGAGCATGGCCAAAATGCATTCGTGTACAATTTACAATTTAGGCATTTAGCAGGCACTCTTAATCCAGAGCGATTTACAGTAAGCAAGGACAACAGGTAATACATCAAATGCATAGAAATTGTAATCTACTAATAAACTAATACATAAGTAAACCAAGAACCTATCATCAGTCTAACCGTAGAATATTTAAAAAAAAACAATAATCTGTACATTGAAACTATACACACTTAGAGGATGCCAGGTCAACAATGACCTGGCATCTGTCTACATAACATGCTACTGTATCTAAGTTACATTTAGCCTTTGCATAATCCTGCAAGGTCGTCAAGGCTAGGGCAAGTGCTACGGGCTGAGGTGGAATCTGAAGAGGTGAGTCTTCAGATTACGTCGCAAGATTGGGAGTGAGTCTGCAGTTCTAACTGCAATGGGGAGTTCATTCAGGAGGGAAAAGAGTCTGGGACGTGTGGAGCGTTGCCCCGGATGTTTTAGCGAAGGATTTGACAGAAGATACGGGGGAGCCATACCTTTGTTTGCTTTGTAGGCCAACGTCAGTGTTTTGTGCTCTGTGCGGGCAGTAACTGGGAGCCAATGGAGGGAGCGGAGAGGGGGGGGATCTCTGCGCATCAATATAAGAGTACCTGAAGAACACTTCCGTGAGTGTTGGCATTCTTCTGCTTTCACCGACCTGTTTTCACTGATCTTATCTCTTCTCATATTGTCGCTGTCGGGTGTAAACCTGTAAAACTGCTACTTTTCAGGATTCAAATTCAAAAACTGGAAAAGTAGCAGATCTACAAGCTCAAAACGAGCTTGTGGATCTGCTGCTTTTGATGCTTTTGTGTGATGCTGTGGTATGATTAAGTGGGGCGTTAGTTAACGAAAAAACACAAAAAGATAGAATATGGAGATAGGAGGTTTCCTTCCGACAGCAACGATATGCTGAATGTTTAACAGATGGTTTTTGCAGTGGCCCCCAAATTGTGGACCTACAGTATAGCAGCTGAGTAGCAGCTGGACCTAAACCATCAATTAGCTGAGTTGTAACAGGTTTCATTTACAGTACCTGTGTTGTTGTTTTGAACTTTTTTGCTATTTTAGTTGTCTCTATGTCTCTGCTACCCCACCCCCACCCCCTCCACCACATGGCACTCAGTTTACACAAACGTTAGCACTCAAAGGACCACGGACGAAAATAAGCTATTGTGCTTTTTTTGTGTTTTGTCCTTTTGACAGAAATGTACATCTGTCGGTGGAAACCTCATATTGTACGTCCAAAACTGCTACTTTTCAGGATTCAAATAAAAAAATATCAAAGATAGCAGATCTACAAGCTTCAAGTTTTTTTTTTTTATATACTTTTGTGTGACGCTGTAGTAGGCTATGATCAAGTAAGGCATTCATTTGCAAAAAAAAAAATCGCAAAAAGTTAGAATATGCATTCTTGTCAATAGAAACGTCAATCAATCAACCAAAACCTCTTGCATGTGAAATAACAGTGAATAATGTGAAAGCCTCGTCTGTGTCATAAAGATGTCTGGGGGGGGGGGGGACCAAACCACTGGTTGAGAAACACTGCATCTCACAGTCTTGTTGTGTTTCGCGTCTCCCGGGGAGAGCTTATTATTTGAGATTCCTAATTTGATGTTTTCACACCCTACAGTGCTGCTCGGCCCCTCCCTCCCCTCCCCTCCCCTCGGGGGAAGAGGAGGGGCCATTTACCTCATCGCTGCAAGACGCTGCATGCACACACATAGGCCTAATACACATGTAGGTGCTTATGCGCAAATATATGTGTCAAGCACGTGCTCATGTCCGTCCTTGGCTTGCGAAGATGACCAAGTGCCTTCACAATGTCTTGTGGGTGCGAAGATGGCTGATGAGGCCGATCCTTGCACGGGAATGACCGGGCATGAAGGCATGTGATGGCTGGGGGCTGGCTGGGTGAGGCTGACTCTGTCTCAAGCACATGCTACACACACACACACACACACACACACACACACACACACACACACACACACACACACACACACACACACACACACACACACACACACACACACACACACACACACACACACACACACACACACACACACACACACACACACACACACACACACATTCCTATATGCATACTTATGCTTGCATGCATGAAAACATATACACTGATTACACTCATGTTTGTATTATATACAAACATGAGTGACCATCAACTTTTCAGGCCGGTGATTTTATGAATCGATTTTATTTATTATGTTTTTCTAACGATAACCCTAATGCCAAAAATATCCAATCTACAAGCTCACAACAAGTATAAATCAGACATAACTCGAACCCCTAACACCTAAACCTAATCTCTAAATACATAAACCTAACCCCCAACCTGAACCTTTTCCTAATTGTAAGCCTAACTCAAAAATCTGTTTTCAACTATAAAACAACCATTTCTCCTGTGACTCTACTATACTTGTGGGGACATGTGGCCCTCACAAGTACTGCAATACAAGTACACAGAGAGAGAGAGAGAGAGAGAGAGAGAGAGAGAGAGAGAGAGAGAGAGAGAGAGAGAGAGAGAGAGAGAGAGAGCCAGTGAGGGCAGTGGAAAAGTGAGATATTCAGAGCAGGTCCAATCCAAAAGCGCACATCATGTTTTCCTGGAAAGCCAGAGTGAGCGCAGGAGAAGGAAGGTGTGTGTGTGTGTGTGTGTGTGTGTGTGTGTGTGTGTGTGTGTGTGTGTGTGTGTGTGTGTGTGTGTGTGTGTGTGTGTGTGTGTGTGTGTGTGTGTGTGTGTGTGTGTGTGTGTGTGTGTGCCCTCCTTCCAGTTAACAAGTGGTGTAGGCTTGGAGGAGGCTGCTGTGGTGGCGTCCCTCCTGGCAAGAACCCATGCAAGTCCCAAACACTCCATCACACCCAAAGCCATTACGACACGCTGGAGAGAGCTTACTTAATAGTGAACAAGCTCTCTCATACACCTCAACAACAGTTGTAGCCTCCGAAAAAAAAAACATGTCATGGTTTCCAGAACTGACTTTGTGTAGTATTAACTACTCAGGGCCTATTGCATACTTTGATGATTCCGAGGCAATTATCGCGGGTCAACCTTAGGGACCCCCAGAAGCAAAGATTTGAGTAAAAAATGTATACATATATTCAAAGATTTGCAAAAATGTTCATGATTTAAAACAAAATAGCAGATCTACAAGCTCACAGCGCGGCACTCGGTGCCGGGCTATGAACTTGTAGATCTGCTATTTTTGAATAGCCAAAGAAATCTTAAAATGGGTTAAATAGGCAGTCTGTAAGAAGAACCCTACAGATTTGTGTCGGCCCTCTATAGCCTAGACAAACGTTTTCATCAGCTCTGTGTCAGATTGCATGGTGACCACCGCTGTCCTACTGAGCAGATGGAAGGATTTACTGAGGTTGATATCATGTGCCTCTCCCCTCCCCCCCCCCTACATGTGGAGATGTTACGCAATCACACTTGTACAATAACTCTTTGTTTTTGTGAAGAGCCGTCCCGGGTCACACACACACAGCGTGGACGGCCCTCCATGTCCTCACATGATGACCCTGGCACTGTCTGCTAGGGCTGGGCCGCAATATGACTTCTAATCAATACCACCATTATTTCAAACCTTTGCCCCCATTATGATGAATGAACTTTTTTTTTTCAATACAGAGCTTGTAGATCAGCTATTTTACCATGTTTGTACAACAAAATATAATACAGGATTACGTGTTAATTAGATTAATTAATATTTTTAAAATTATTATTATCAAAATGATCAGAAATGATTCTAATTAGGATGAAGTCGGTTATTGGTTCTTAATGTATTTTAGTTAATTGCCCAGTCCTACTGTCTGTACACAACCTCCAGTTTGAACTGACCAAATCCATGCAGTACAAAACCCCCGACCACACTGTAACATCCTGAGTGTTCATTTAGTGACAGTGTAATGGTCCCATAAAAAGGGTACATTTAGGCCAGTTTATGATATGAGTCATCTATGACATCAGTGCTATGATGTCAGTACTATGATGTCAGTTACTATGACGTCACAGACCGGCCTCCAAGTAGTGACTTGTTGTCAGAGTACCAGGGTTCCCAGCATTGCTGGGTTATTGTGCAGGTGAAATAGGCACAAGAACTGGAGGCCATTCTATGATGTCAGTATGATGTCACTACTATGATGTCAATATGACATCAGTCATCTAGTAATACTTGGAGGCCAGTCTACTTTGTCAAGGCCAACGCGTTTGATTGTTTTATGCTCAATTATGTCATTGTTGTTCTTATTACCTCGCCGTTTCCACAAGCTGCTTTCAGCCTTAAAGCACAATCACTTTGGTAGAGGTTTGGGTTGTTGTAGTTAGTTACCTTGCCATGATGTAACTCCATTGGTGAGATATCTTCAATAGTTACTCCATTGATAAGAAAAACAACAACACAATATAACAACATATAGTAACATACCTACTGTAGCTGTTCTATTATTTGCCTTTACTCACGCAGTTAATTATTTATCAAAAATATTATTTTGTAACTATTTTGTGAACACTCCAATAGTCATCCCCACAATAATGTCATGATTATCACTATTGAGTGTCAAATATAATGTGATATTAATTTGATTTTGTCCATATCGCCCAGCCCGTGTGTGGGCGTTTATTTTTGCCCCCTCCACATCTACCATCACCCTCTTCTGTGGTTTCCACCCCGTCTATCTATGCTGGCCATGCCCTGCTCAGGCGGGGCGATGGCATGCCTACAGTGCATGCCTACATCCCCAGCAGGGAGACACAAGTAGCTGTCATTCAGGAGATAAGCACATCACATGCCAGCCTGCCTGCGCGCACACACAGACAGCCAGCCGACCGCCGTGATACTGACCGGCTGAGAGACCCTTGAGAAGCAGGAAGCAGATTACTGCACTGTTTCCCAAACAGTGGGTCAGGACCCATTTTGGGGATGCGGACCCTTTTTTTATGGGTTAGGGTTAGGGTTAGTAAATACCCCTTTTTTTGTTTACCAATTATTATTGTTTCAAAAGGTTTTAAGAACTTTAAATTAAATTTCAAATATTAATTCAATAGAATTTCATAAATAACAAATATAAGAAATTAATTAAAAAAGTAAAAAATAAACGTTTAAGAAGTAGTGAAAATGGCAGATCTACAAGCTCACAACGTGTCGCATCTCCGATCTACGCAATGCGTGACTAGTTTGTTTTCCTAGTGGAAAGAGTATCTCTTTTGGGTCACGAGCTAAAACGTTTGAGAACTGCAGCACTAATGCCATGCAGTTGGTTTCTAGTCAGTGATGTTGAAAAAGAAACATGTTGCAACATATCGTCGCTGTCGGACAGACACCTTGTGTCTGCATATTTAATTTACCTTTTTATGTTTTACTCGATTTTCAGGCCGCTCCGCTTCGCAGCCCAAAAATCTAGAGGTCCCCATACTGTATACGGGCATGTATCCCCATATATGGACATTTAACAAATTTGTGGGACATTTTCACTTATAATGACTATAAATAAAATAGGAACGGCAGGTTGAAAGTTGTTAAGTCTGTCTGTGGGTTTTATGGATATGTAAAGATGAAAGGTATTGAGCTAGTGACAATAACTGAATATAATAACTGAATCCATTCCAACACAGGTTCTTCTTTCATTTCCTGAAATGTAACCTTTTTCGACGTACAGCAATGGCATGCACAATATTTTGTTTCTTTGTGCTCAACAAATGTTTGAAACAAAATGTTTAAAAAGTGAACTATCAGGCTAAGAAAGGCAAAACGCGCTCACGGTTTGCCAGTGCCTATCTTTGG